>NC_134487.1:226316773-226469273 GCF_040206685.1 Ascaphus truei
GGGGTGAAATTGAATGTATGTGGGGGCCTGGGGGGAATTTAAATGTATGTGGGGGCCTGGGGGGAATTTAAATGTATGTGGGGGCCTGGGGGGAATTTATATGTATGTGGGGGCTTGGGGGGAATTTAAATGTATGTGGGGGCCTGGGGGGAATTTATATGTATGTGGGGGCCTGTGGGGGAATTTAAATGTATGTGGGGGCCTGCGGGGGAATTTATATGTATGTGTGGGCCTGCGGGTGAAATTGAATGTATGTGGGGGCCTGCGGGGGGATTTAAATGTATGTGGGGGCCTGCGGGGAAATTCAATGTATGTGGGGGCCTGGGGGGGAATTTATATGTATGTGGGGGCCTGTGGGGGAATTTAAATGTATGTGGGGGCCTACGGGGGAATTTAAATATATGTGGGGGCCTGCGAGGGAATTTAAATGTATGTGGGGTCCTGCGGGGGAATTTATATGTATGTGGGGGCCTGCGGGGGAATTTGAATGTATGTGGGGGCCTGCGGGGGAATTTAAATGTCTGTGGGGGCCTGCGGGGGAAATTGAATGTATGTGGGGGCCTGCAGGGGAATTTATATGTATGTGGGGGCCTGCGGGGGAATTTGAATGTATGTGGGGGCCTGCGGGGGAATTTATATGTATGTGGGGGCCTGCGGGGGAATTTGAATGTATGTGGGGGCCTGCGGGGGAATTTGAATGTATGTGGGGGCCTGCGGGGGAAATTGAATGTATGTGGGGGCCTGCGGGGGAATTTATATGTATGTGGGGGCCTGCAGGGGAATTTATATGTATGTGGGGGCCTGCGGGGGAATTTATATTGTGACGTCTCAGTCCCAGCGTCGGATCTTTTGTCCAGATCAAAGGCAGGAAACACTGTATTTCTCTAAGCAGGGGTTTATTTACAGGGTATAAGGTAGGTACAGGGTTAACTCATAACACCAAAACAGAAACAAAAGACCTAACTCCTTCCAGGAGTACTGACTAATACTGCTTAGTCCCTAACTACAGTAATCGTGGGAGAACTAAACTCTTTTCCCCACTTTACCTGCAGCAGGTCTCCTTTCAGTCTCTCACAGGGCAGTCTGTGTGTGCCTTCCCAGATCAGTCTACAGCAGCGGTGCGCAAACTGTGGGGCGCGACCCCCAGTGGGGGCACGACACTGCCAACGGGGGGCGCGGGGTTTACAGAGGCCCAGCGCGCTTCCCGAAGGCACTTAAATTAAGTGCCGGGGGAGCTGCAGGGCCTCTGTAAACCTAACTTACCGTGGCTCCGGCGGCTTCCTCCCTGCGGCGCCATGGCAACGCAGCGTCAAAATGACGCTGCGAGGTCATGTGACGTCACGTTGCTATGGCAACGTGACGTCATTACGCCGGAGCGCGGGTAAGTTGGGGTTGGGGGGGGGGGCGCGGGAGCGAGGGGACAGCCGTCAGGGGGGCGCAGGGAAAAAAGTTTGCGCCCCCCTGGTCTACAGCAGCTTTTCTCACCCTCTCTGTATAACTCTCAACAGTGTGTGTCTGGCAGCATGGGGGGGAATCTCTGTATCACTTCCTGACTATACAGGCTAGGCTAATTAGCTAATTAACTCACAGCTGAACAGAGCCATCCAGAATGATTAACTCTATGAGAGCTGTAAAGTCCCACAACTGCCCCATTCTAGCCCCTAGAGGGCAGCGACGGCACCACAATATGTATGTGGGGGCCTGCGGGGGAATTTATATGTATGTGGGGGCCTGCGGGGGAATTTATATGTATGTGGGGGCCTGCGGGGGAATTTATATGTACAGTATGTGGGGGCCTGCGGGGAAATTTAAATGTATGTGGGGGCCTGCCGCACGGCCACACCAACCTCCCCGGGAAACGTGGCCGCGCTGGATCCAGCAGCCAACTTTGTTTGCGCGTGCGCCCCCAGCCCCCCCCCTGCATCCATTTGGGACGGAAGTCAGAGCCTCTGGCAGCAAGCGAGAGAGCGGGGATCGGGGGCGCGTCAGACCAATCAAGGAGAGGAATTATTTATTAATTTATTAAAAAAAAAAGAATTTGAAAATTTTGGCGCGAGCAGGGGAAAATTAATAGAGCCGCAGCACGACTCGCCAGCGGCCTAAATCCACTCGCCACGGTCGTGTAGTTATTATTATTTGTCGAGCACTGTATATATTACCCCAACAACCCCTATACTCCCCTAACATACACATATATGCATATCAATGATACTATAGGCTGGCGGGGGCCCTCGGGTGTTACCCGCAGGCCTGCAGTACCAATTCTGTGCCCCACCCCCAATTAATGTAAAAACACATACATACTTATAAAGAAATAACTCCCCCCCCCCCTCACATACAGTATAGTAATGGGCACAATTACTATTATCCACAAATGGATAATAGTGAATGTGCTCATTTAAAATACATAAAGAACAATAAATACATTAAATACATATTGCATTCACCCTTGTCCGGCTGCCACGATGAAGGCCATCCTCATCTTCATCACCGTCCATGCCCCGTCCGATGCTGCAAAACAGAAACAAGAATAAAAACAGCCAATGTAATGTCCCCTAACTCCTTAATCACCATAGTGGTTATTAATCTCACTTACCACTCGGGAGGCCTACATACCCTCCCCAACTACCCCCCCCACCCTGTGAGGCCTAACCACCCTCACCCAATACCTAGATGGGAAGCCTACCCACATACCCTTGTGGCAAATACCCCCTCCCCCCACCCCCAGTACCCACAATAAAAACAATACACTGCCCCACAATAAACATCATTCTATTTATTAAATACATAACCCACCCCATGTGCCCCCCATAAATACATGATTTATTATTTTACATACAGGGTTCATACCCCAGGCCCACGGGAGTCCCCGGTGGGCCTGATGGGTCACCTCACAGACCTACAGGTTACCAGCATCATGTTTCACACAGGGTCTGGAGGCCTGTTGGTGGGTCCCGATAGGCACCATGGCCCACCAGGTGGTCTCTGTGGGTCACCGTGGGCCGCAATTGGGTCCCCACGGTAGGCCGGCGGATGTCTGGGGGCCCCGGGTCAGACTTACAGGTCCGCGCTGCCCCCACAGATGTGGGGCCACTGGTTCTTCCCCTCAGGTGTCCCCCAACTGACCCGCCAGCCTGATACCCGTGAGAAGCCCGAGGATACCACAGGTGGTCTCCAGAGGTCTCTCTCAGAACCAAAAGGAACCAACCCTGTATGTAAAAAAAATAAACCTGACCTATACATTAAATACATCAATCCCCCCCCCCCCACCCAACACATACAGTACAATAATGTGCCAAATAACTATTATCCAGATAGGGATAATAGATTATTTGCCCATTATTAAACACATTAACTTGCATAATAAAATAAATAAAGTTCTACTGACCTCATCAATAAGAAGCCCCCGTCGAGAGCAAAATCCTTGTCCTCCGTTGCCAACAAAATACATCGCCAATACATTGCAATTACATTCATATATCAATTAACCTCTTAATCACCTTATCGGATAATAACCGCGAAGGTAATTAAGGGGTTAAGCCACACTGGCCCGATACCCACCCTTCACCCATTCATTTGTACAGTGGCTTCATCATGCAACTATATATATACACACAGATAGAGAGAGAGAGAGAGAGAGAGAGAGAGAGAGAGAGAGAGAGAGAGAGAGAGAGAGACTGTGTGTGTGTGTGTGTGTGTGTGTGTGTGTGTGTGTGTGTGTGTGTGTGTGTGTGTGTGTGTGTGTGTGTGTGTGTGTGTGTGTGTGTGTGTGTGTGTGTGTGTGTGTGTGTGTGTGTGTGTGTGTGTGTGTGTATATATCATAATACTGAGTTAAGTTATGGTGAGTAAAAAAAGTGACAAAAACCCTCCAGAGGAAAGCAAATATGCAAATACAACTGCATGCTCATCTGCATGTCTTAGGCAACCCCGCCTTTCCCCATCATCACCCAGCATACAGCACTTCCACTGCAGCAAGGGATTCTGGGAAATGACATGCAAATGAGCACACAGTGTCAATTTTTGCCTCAAAAACCATTTTTAACATGGTTCCCTATAGGCTTAAGCTTGCAGCATGGTCACAGCTTTGAGCTTGCTGCATGGTCACAGCTTTGAGTTTATTAGGTTTGCCGAATTTACATTGATGACCTGTTTATAATATGTACAGAGGGTGAAGAAAACCTAAAACAATTCCATGAGTCCCTAAACTCATTCCATCCAGCAATTAAACTCAAAGTGGCTTATTCTGCAAACCTAATAAACTTTCTAGACACGACAGTAACACTGAAAGATGGCAAACTACACACATCTGTATACAAGAAACCAACAGACAGATGCAGTTACCTCCACAACTCCAGCTTCCATCCCACTCACACCAAACAAGGTATCATACACAGCCAGGCTATAAGATACCACCGCATATGCTCTGACACTGAAGACAGAAACAGGCATCTCACAACCCTGACCAAATCGTTCAGACAGAAGGGATACAAACCAAAGACTATTGCCAAAACTATTACATCTGCACTAAAAGCCCCACGAGAACACCTGCTACAATACAGACAGAAAGAACCTACCACACGCATACCACTAGTGACCACATACAAACCTACCCTAGAGGGAATAAGAAAAATGATCAAAGATCTGCAGCCCATGCTGACAGAGGATGCGACATTAAAATAAATCTTTCCCAAACCTCCCATTCTTGCATTTAGGCAACCACCAAACCTCAAACAGAAATTAGTCAGCAGAAAACTTCACAACGATTTTAAAGACATGAATAACGGCACAAAACCGTGCAGCAACACACGCTGCAAACTCTGCAAACATATTTGCCAGGATCCCACAGCCAGTCACAACCATAGAACATTCAATGTTAAAGAATCATACAGCTGCACATCCACGAATATAGTGTATATGATTCAATGCAACAAATGTGACCAAGGTTGCTACATTGGGGAAACCAGCCAAAAATTACAAGGAAGAATGAATATGCACAGACACTCTATACTCCATCACGAAGAAGGAAGATACTGCTCACCTGTGGGACATCACTTCTCACAACCAGATCATTCCATAAATGATTTAAAAATCAAAATCCTCAATGGAATGTTTAAAAGCACCCAAGAACGGAAAACATTTGAGCTCAGAATGATAAGACTCTTTGACACCAAAACCAAAGGACTTAATGTGGACATGGGTTTTCTCACACCCTACCAAAATTGTCTGTAATTATCCTGCTTGCCTCAACTCTTATCCACACTTTCTCTCCCTCCCCCCCCCCAGCATCCCTTCCCCTCCCCACCTTTCTTTGACACTGTCTCCTGGCTTCAAACACTTAACACCCTACCTTATCTACAGTAAATATCTGGGGGTTTTTTTCTCTCTCTCTATACACTGTTTTAGCCATTGATTCCTGTGTAAATCAGTATTGCTTGACCTGAAGAAGAGAGGAGAACTCTCGAAAGCTTGTCCTATGACATAAATTGTTAGTCCAATAAAAAAGGTATCACCTAATACTGAAGAACTCATTTATTCTGCACTATATATATATATATATATGCAGAAAACAAGAAGAAAAAACAGGCGCACTCCTAGTGTGATAAAGTATAAAACAGCAGTCCCAAGCAAAATAGCAGTCCTTAGTGACGAAACGCGTAGGGCGTTTCCCAAAGAGGCGAGTTTGTGGCTGACATTATTGCACGAACAGAGAGAGTACCTTGGAGCTGTTGCTATTTTGCTTGGGACTGCTGTCGCTTCCGGTTTTGCAGTTGCCTGCTGGTGAGCAGTGAGAGCTGTGGGAGGTGTATCTGGAGAGAGTCTCTGACCGTGTTTCTGATTATTACATCATCTGGCTGCGGTTGCTCCAGTGCACCTTGCTGAACCAACGGATACACCAGAGGTGGCACCAACGGGACAGGCTGATACATTCCCTTCACAGCTTCAAGGCGATTGAGTATATCTCATAAATGCTATTATTTTTACTCTGTTTGTGAGTGCGCTTTTTATATTTTACAATCCCATAAATACTGTTTTATACTTTATCACACTAGGAGTGCGCCTGTTTTTTCTTCTTGTTTTCTGCAGATATCCTTTGCATTTGGTGATCTTTATATACGGGCAGCAAAACTCCAGTGGACTAAATACATTTTTTTGAAATTTCAACTGACATCTGGTTTTTATTTTATTTTTTATGTTTCATATTTTTTATTTTTGCTATAGATTTCAGTTGTTTTTATCACAAATTCGCCCTTTTGGGGATTCTTTGGTCAATAGCCTTGTTAACTCTATCTGATTTACACAGCTGATTTATCTAAGAATTTATGTGAACAGGGAAAAAGTTACATGATACAGTACACTGAAGTACTATGCGTCTGTAATTTCTTGGTTCTGTTAATCCTCCAACACAGTTGATGTATTGCATTATGAAAAGATACTTTTTTACATGTTCAGCATAGTGAACAATTACAAATAAATTACATAGGACTACATGAACTTATAAAATTTATAAACACAAGACAGAATGTTATATTATATTATAGTAAGGTCGGTGTGTAATTTTTTAAGGTTACGTGTCATTGTTTGCTATAACATAAACATTATAATACACAATAAATATATATATATATATATATATATATTAATATCATAATTGAAAACTAAGGTACTGCAATACAGTACCAACACACTTTATCCGAGTGTGGTCGGTACCGCAAGCCGGGAAATCTCCCGGCTTGCTAGTGGCCGCCCCTCGGCGTGCCGCGCGGTCACGCGTCATCGGGAGCGTGCGCCCCCTGCACGCGCGTCCAGGGGCTCCCCGAGGGAGCCCTGGTGTCCCGCGATCGCGGGACAGCGGCAGGGGGTTCTGGGGGACCCGGCGGACCCGGCAGCGGTAGGGAGAGCGCCCCGATCGGAGGGCGCTCTTCCGCTGCTTCGGCGCGCGCCCGTCACTCTCGGGCGCGCGCCAGGCTACTGCTGCGGCAGAGAACGGGCAAATGCTCGAATAAACTCTGCCGCAGCAGTACATATTTTATTACACAGAATTATGTAAGCATAGTGACATCGAAGATGTATAGTTTTATGCGAGAAAACACTTAAAAAATTTGATGATGGCTGGAACATAATTAATAGATTTGTTCATAGGTTAGGGCCCACATACAGGTGTGTAGTGCATAGCAGCATACTAGAAAGACACGTACTGCGAATGTATGACAATACAGCACGCAACATGCTTTCTTACAAGACCATACAGTGACAATGGCTGTATAATTTATGTTTCATGTAATGTGTTCCCATTTATTAAGTGAAAAACCCATTAATTTGCACTGCAATTTCCGGTGAAACCATGACTGTTGCACAGTCAACAGCACAAAAGTACACTAAATTGTAGCATATATAAATACACACCTGACACCAGTAGGGCACAATAATTGCACGTAAGTACACAAAAATATAAAGTTGCAGATAGGTTATAGTATGTAACTTTTGCACTCATCGTTTCTATCAAAAATTACGATGCTACCTTCCCTTCCTCCTGTATGTGAGCATAACATTACTTATGCACAAAGTTAAATGAACATAAAACTACATTGCTACTTTAATTAAAATTCAGATGTTCCCACTTATTTTCTGCGTACACATTGTATGTACATATGCCACTTCATATCAACACTGTTAAACTGTGATACATTTAACTAGACTCCATTCCATATGTATTAGTGTATTCACTCACCAAACTTATTGATTACAGTCATTGATCCAGGCACACTCATTTTGCACGTACATGTATTCTGAATATGTTGAGAGCAGCGTCTGCTGCTGTGACATATCAACCGGCTGGGGAGACAAATCTTTGTTTTCGGTACAGTATTGCGGTAGCTGGTTGTATGCATGTTGTGTCACATTTTCTGACACACTTTGCAGTAGCGCAAGCTCATTTTCTGCACTAAGTTCGTCAGTGTTTGTCAGCAGTTCCAAGAAACTTCTTGACTGTGTGGGGTAATCATGTGGCACGGAGTTTTGGTGAAACAGTGATGCAGGGTTCTGGCAATCTGTGATGTTGTACAGTATGTGACGATAGTGAGGGTTTGGCCCAGGATTAACGGGGTTACTCCCCAAGGGCCCCCCTCTAACCTCGCCAGGGAGACAAGGGGTTAACTGGGCTGAGGTCCAGAAATGTGATTTAACCCTTGTTATAACATGAAAATGCTTATTCCCCTGTGTAAAATGTATTGTTGCTGGGTCAGTGTCTGCATAACCCACCCACTGGATCATAAGGGGTTAATAAGCTACAGTTTAAGGAAATTCCACTGTATTGTGTCTTTTCAGGAAACCTGGACTTCAAAGGGCTTAATTGAAGTTGAATGTGAAAAGCAGAAGGGTTTTTTAGTGTACAGTATGTTAATACCTGTTTGCAGCCAGCCCCTGAGTCTGGGGGTGCAGCCTCCGGGGAAACCCCCCAACTACCCACATATGAAACATATAACTTTGTCATAAGGGGGACATATAATTTTGATATTTGTGCCTCTCTGGGGCAGTCTTACAATGTACAGGCCAAATACTAATAACCTCTGCCTGCCTTTGTAATGCGTACCAGGACCAAATAGTTTGACTCATGAGTCTATTCACGTTTGATATGCGAGCTTCCTCACTGGAAGTGTATATCAACAGAGAAGTTTGGGCTAGGTGTGACACCTAGTGATCAAAAGGTAATGACCTAATTGCTATGCGAGACCCAGGAATGGAAGTGCTTGTTCTTCACACCTTCCAGCAAAAGGTACCCAAGCAGGAAATCAAAATGAGTAACCTTATTAAATATAAGAATATTATGAGATGTCCTTGGCTGACCAAGCTAAGAATTACATATGTGTATTAGTGGGAGTTAGCCCTTCCTTTTGAGTATAAACACTGTATATGTAACTGCTGCAAAATGCCAGATATTAATATCTCTATTAATTTTCATATTACACCGTAATGTTTGGTCTCTCTGCGAGCGTCAGGTGTGACGGAATGTATTAATATATCGCACCTGCCTGTATGTATTACTGAACTCAAGTTAGGGAGTGATTTGCAGTAAATATGAAATTTTGGTTGAGTTCTGAGAAACTGCAGCACCCCTGTTGTGATGAGCAGGAAAAGCTAGAATTGACATCATCTGGTCATCAAAGGCTAATTGCTTATGCTTGGCCCAACGGACAAAAGGAACTAATCAGAAAAGTGTGACCTTTCACACTGGACACTGGAAGTCCAAACTGAGCTTCAAAAGCTTCAAAGGGACTTTTGCTAGCCGTCGCGGCACCTAGGGTTAAAGAGATGAGTTTGACATAGTATATAAGTCAAAGCCACCCTTTACCCATTGTTCTTCATGTTCTTCATGCAAATGTTCTTCATGATCTTCATGTCTGCATGTCATCAGGCCTGTGTCTTTATGCAAGGTCTTGGGATGATGCAGGTATTGCTGTATGACCTGCCTGTCTTGCTGTGATGTCAACTGAAATATATGGGAGAAGTGGCCCAGTCTGTATCCTGATGGCCTTCTGTCCTAATCTTTAAGTAAGTGTCTATATTTTGCCTGTTATTTGTACATATCTGTTGTGTTCACCTTTATCAAGGAATAAATTACATTTTATCATATCTAAGTCTCGTCCCAGTTCAAACCCAGGTATATATATATTTATATATAGTTTTGGTGTAAATTACAACCTGTCACAAGCTACCGAGACATTGTAGAAAGAGGAATGTAAAATAGGTGACATCGTTTGCGGCCCAACCTCATAAGTTGCTCTGATTTTCCAGCACCCATATTTCTCACCCGGTCTGGCATCTGTTCGTACAAATTCTGTAGAAATGGTTAAGTTTCGCTGTAAACCATTCTGCCATGTTGTAGATTTTCTGTCTGTATGCAAGTAAGTATAATTAGCACTGACAAATGCATATATTTCACGAATGGTGGCTTTTCTGTCTGGCTGCGATAATATGGCACATCTAATCATTGTTTGATAGGTGTCCTTTGCACGTCGAAGTGGCAGCGATGGTTGCTCCATGTTCTTTGCAGACACATCAGTAACCGTCTAATTTTAAGAAGCAATGCCCATGAATTTCGGTTACTTTACTTTGTATCTAGGCTCTGTGCTCAAGGTCGCAATACAAAAAATTGCATGTAATTCAACAGTACTCCCTACACCAGATGGTAGCCTTAAAATGTGTGCGAAATAATCTTTTAAATTACCATACAGGTACATATCAGTGTTCCAATTAAAATCTGTTGTTGCATTGTTATACCCGCGCAACATGAAATGATCATTAATGTTAAAAGTGAATAAATAGTGGCTGATAAAAAGTTTGTGTAAAAGGGAAGTTTACATGCAATTACCAAACTTATAAGGGCATACATGATGTGTAACATGTGTCATGTAAGTACATGACAGGAAGTTCAGTAATAATTTACCAATCATGCTTTGCTATAACATAACAGGTTCACTTCCATTTATTGTACCCAGGACACCCAATATCAAAAAAATGAACAAGCGCTTTCCTGTTTATTTTTCATTTATATATGTTGAACGTATATGATGTTTACTTGTTTGAACATGGAATAACTTAGTATGTGATATTTACCCACTACTTGACTAATGTTTGCAGAAGTTGTTCAATTGTGAAAACCTCTCCTGTTTGCGTACACTGACGCCAGCAGTTGTGCAGTCATTCAATTACATATAATTTCCCAGTTGTATTTTATGACAGTGTACAGTTGTAAAGCAAAGGTGTTTAATTATAGTAATTAATGTAACAGGACATGTTATATAGCTGTTGTCGTTGAAAGCACGACTCCTTTGACGCAATCACACAAGTTACTGCTGGTATCCGTTATGAAACGGAGAACAATATATTTGGGTGTCTGGAATACTGACACAGAAATATATTCATAAGTACAAGAGTCTGGAGATAGGTTACATTTGGCACACGAAGCCTGCACACAAACAGTAGTATACTTGTGCAGGGTTTAATTTTTTTACCCTGCAGTAACTGTGAATGATTGAATAGTTCAGAAATACTGAACGATTACGACATGTAGTGCCTGGCACTTGCATGGAATGGTGGAAGGTTAATTATCATGTTAATTCACATGAAAATGACAGATTGACTTGCAGCATGACCCGTAACCAGTAATGATATGAAAAAAAAATAAGACCACGACCATATTGAACATGCAACTTTTTTATTATTGCTGTGACTGACTATGTTGAGACCTGGTGGTAACACGAACAATTTGTTCACTTGTCCCCTGCTTTATGGCCATGGGCTCACTAGGAATACATAACATTTGTTCTTCAGGGACTGCTCCTGCATCATCCAGAATGTCTCCACTTGAATTATTGTTTGATGCAGCATCTGAATTATTTGTCACATTGGACATACATTTTACATACTTTCTACCAGTGAACACTTTCCTTCTCTTATGTCTCTTTATTTTTGCTTTCACAGCTGTCGGATGCAGGGGAGAAGGATTTGTAAGCTGTAGATCAACTGTGTTCACCATTTCCTGGCGTGTGTGCCGACCATCATCTTGGCCAACTGCAGAATGCAACTGGGAAGGCCCAGCCACATCGATGTGTGTTTCACTATTAAAGTCTTCTGTCTGCATTATGATTCCTTGTTCTTTTACTGCACCCGTGCAATCATGTATTGCTGATGTTGTATAAATTGTCGTTTGTGCTGCGGAAGTAAGTTCATCACTGTGACCTGTTTGCACTTCTGTTTCAAGGTTTTATACGTGTGGATCTTCAAATGTGCCAACATATGTTGCTGGTAGCAATGTTGCTTCCAATTGAGAGCGACGCAGGTCATTCTGACAGCTCATCATGAGCATCATTTGGGACATGAAATTGTTGTGTATGTCCATTTGTTTCACATTAGTTTCAAAGTTTTTATTCATTTTCACCAGTTCATTGAGAATCCTCTCTTGAACCCCCATACGTTGGTCATGGCGTTGTCCCTGGCTTGCCATAAGCCTTTGTTCAGCTCTGTCCATAGATGCCAACTGTTGTTGGTGTAGTGTTGGACGAAGATCTGTTGCAGGTACTGCAGGTGCAACATGTCGTGGCTCAATGTTAGATGGTCCTGGACAATCTATGTGTCCATCAAGTATGCTAGTATTCTGTACATCTGTAGAAATTAAACACAAATTAGTAACTGAAATGTTATGTGAACATTTACAGGAGCACATCATGTTTGTAATCACTTCATATGGTATGGCATTAGTTACAGTTTAGCCCACTTGATATTTAAAATGAACGTAAAGAGAATTAGACATAAAAACACATTGTTAGTATAGGAATTTATGTCGTCAAGGTACTCTGCACAAATGCAGTATTTTCAGTCAATAAAGTGAACACAAGGATGACATAAGTGTAACGGATTTTCTGGCCTAGCCTGACCCACCCAATCTCACATTGCCCCCTGTGGTCTAACCAGTCCCCATTACAGTGTAGTGTCTGGTGGTGCACCTGTTGGCAACAGGACTCCTGAGTCTCCCGCATGATGTTGTGTGGGGATTGCCAACCCAGACAGGCAGCTGAGGTAGTGTGCATGAGTCCTACCTATATCCAGTGCAGCGCCTCCACCTCATCAGGATCCCTGCGTCCGTATGGGGATGGTTCTGATGAGGAACTCCTTCTTGGTGATGCCTTCCCCTGCTGAGTAATTCCAGACTCACACAGTGAAGTGTCTTTATTCAAGGTCATCTTTATTGGCATGGTGGTATGGGCCAGCTGCCCCTCACAGCTATCAGCTTAGCCGCTCATTCCTTTGCTGCACTCCATCTGGAAAGTTCCTCCTTCTCCTAATGGAGTTGCTTTCCACCTCTCCCCTTAGGGAGATTCAACAGCTTCTCTGTCTCTCTGCTCAGAGCTGCACAGACTCACAGCTAGCATGAGACTACTGCAACTGTTGCAGACCTTCACGTGCCTCTCACTGAACAGAGGCAGCACAACAACAGGAAACTGAACCAACTTTAGGCAGTTCTGTGTCTTATATCACCTCAGGAACAGGCACATCTCTGATGTCACTAAGGGTGGACACCAAGCATGTTGTCACTTCCTTTGGGACATATGACACCTCACCAGGGTTTGAGGGCAAACCTCCATGATCATTACTGGCAACCCTGCATACTTACCAGGTTTACTGCCAGCATGAGAAAGAGATATGTACACCAATTTTACACATGGCTACATTAGTATATCATGAAATGAGGGTGCAATTGTTCCAGTATGTGACTCCACAATGGCTGCATGCAGCAGAGCAGAATAATGGATAATAATGAAACAACCTGTCCGTGGTGAACACAAAATCCGTGGTGAAGGCCTGTCCTTAACTGTAAGCATAAGGACAAAAATTCCTCACTGACATATAAGGGGAAACAGGAAACAATGTCTAATTGCACTTTAAAGTTTAATGTGATGCAACTTCACTTTTATCTTTAATAAGTACTAACGTGTCACACATAATCAATGAATCTATACTGTACAATACGAATAATACTAGTGGTACTGTATTTTGTTATGGGACATGTATTTACTCACCGTCATGTAATGCAACATTGATGGGTGATGCAGGGTATTACGTTTCTTGTTCCAATTCCAAAAGGATATCAGGATTGTCATTGTTAACCACCGTGGCTGTACACACTGTGGAGGGAAAGGGTGTTGATATGTTGTCTTATCAAGTGGGCATTTGACAAAGTATGAAAATTAAGCACAAAGGTATAACACATTTTGCGTTATTCTTAGTGGAATACACACACAGTCAAGTTAGGTAAAAGGAGCATAGTATCTGCAATTTCATAAGAAGCCATTGTGTGATACTATGGTTTAAAACATACAACAGTACTAAAAAATATATATGGACATATATATAACAATATATATATAAATGAACATATGTTTATATTTATAGTAGGTGGTTTGGGGCACAAGTCCCATTAACAGTGCTCAATCCAATTCAGACTCGATATCACTTGAATAGTTTATATCCACATATCATGGTATAGAGGAAGCACATAAAGCCAAGAGATAGAGCATTGGACCCAGTGTTGTGAAGTGCAATGACACTATATGGTATAATTGTCCACGTGTTGGAGTAAATAAAGGGTTAACATACCATCAATATATATCACTCCGCCGAGCAGGACATCTTTGCTGCAACACTATTCCTGGTCATCAAATCCCCATGTGAAGGAGAAAGGCAATACTCACAAGTGGCAGCTTCCTGTAGTACGTGCAGCCCGCTCAAGGTTGATGTAGAAGAGAAATCCTAGGATTGCAGCGGTGCACAGCCAAGTAGGAGAAGGGGACCAGCAAGGTGTGGGTTAAAAATATTTATTGATATTACATGGTAACGGGGACACACACTCTGACGCGTTTCGGACAGGGATTGTCCTTTATCAAAGAGCTGATCCGCGTCATTCGTCCTCACAGTCTTATAGAGCACTCCCCGCCCACCTACGTCATCACGCTACGTGATTTTGGCGTGAAAATCGCCGATGTACAACCTCAGTGGTCGCAGCTCTCAGCGAATGGGACAGCTTGATGCCGTGGGTGTGTATCGAGGGGAGGGGAGTGACGCGCTTCTCTCACCAGCACACAGACCCCTCCGCTGACACACATAGCAACGCTGCTTGGTTGTATTCCCTAACAATAACAATGAACCTCCTGTCAGGGTATATAATTAGGTTTATATGTGGATTAACGGGAAGGCGGGATCGGAGGGGAGAAGGGGGGGGGGGAAGGGGAGCAAAAATTTGAAAGAGATCGTATTGACTACGAACGTCACCAGGTGTATGTCTGGCAAAGACCGCCGCCATCGAGAAATTTTGCTCGCCAGGAATTTGGACAGAAGGGAATCCAGAACAAAAAAGACAGATCCAGGAGGTCGACACCTAAGAAATCCATTTTGAAAAAATCTCCAGAAACATCCAGTATATCGGACATTTCTGATGGGGAAAGCCGCCAACATACTGTGTCTTTTTCCACCGATGAAGACAAAGATAGATACTGTGACAATACGGATTATGAAACCCGGAATATGAAACAACATACACTGGCGACACACTTTATTCGAGCTCGGCTAGTCCCACGAATTCGGGTATACCCGGGTGTATTGAGGTTTGTGACTGTTTTCTGCCCGAGTGCATTGAGTTATTTTCCAGGCAGGGATTGAAGCATTTTATTCCCGCTGGCTGCAATACTGCACACTACATATATATATATACTGCATTACAATTCATGAATTTATGCCATCTGGTAGACACGCGAAGCATTGCAGCCTATTAAATCCTAATCATTATCATTTAACAGATCAGCCGCCCATCAGCCAGGCATGAACCCAGGCTGGGAAGGCAAATGCAACGGGGCTTGTCAGAGGTGAGGAGCGGCGCATTCCAGGTATCTGCCAGGTACATACTGGGTATTTGCTCGAATAAAGTGTGTCGGTGCAGTAGTGAAGCGTCTACCTCATACGACCTTAGAAGCCAGAAGGTGGCAAAAAACTCATCAAAAGGACAAGGCGCTCGAATAAAAGACGGAGCACAGAAGAAAAGAAACATCGACTCATGATGGAAAATCAAAATGTCATTAATATTTCGGGGATCATTATCCCAGATGGCGAAATGGCTGTGTTGAACAAGGGCCTTAATTTTGCTCCTATGAATGATTTTAATCTGTTTAACACGGTCATTGACTTACAGAAATATGTCCGAAAACTGTAATTGAAAAAATGTTTTGCATCTAAAGATATATCTGTAGCTGAACCTCCTCCATTGGAGGACAAGGGTTCCTTAGACCCCTGTCAGGTGATTGACGAGATTCAGGACGATAGATTGTCTTTTAGAGAATATGGTGTGCTCAGGACATGTTAGATCTCGATATGGAAGACATGATGTCAGACTCCATGGATAATGAGGAACAGTTCTCATTTTTGAGCGGTACCAAACATACAAATTTTAGGAGTAAGTCTATTTTTTGTCCATCCTTCTCCAAGGGCCCACATTTACAGACCTATGAGAGACTAGTGGAGAAGGATTTACAAACTCTTGCCAAAGGCTATACCTTCACTACTCCCTCATTTGACAATCTGTCCAAAGAAGACAGGTTAAACTTGAGCTCATTAAAAAAGAGGTCTGATATCATTATCAAGAACGCGGATAAAGGGGGAGCAGTGGTGATTATGCATACAGACGCTTACCGAACAGAAGCCTTGAGACAGCTTTCCAACACACAGGCATATTGCAAGCTAGATAGAGACCCTACTCAGTCATATCTAGCGGAGATTCGAGATCTGTTTGATCTGGGCAGGGAGTTGGGAGTACTCAACAATCGTGAATCATCTTATTTGTATAATCCATTTCCCATCGTGCCTATTTTTCACCATCTCCCAAAGATCCACAAAACTTTAGTCTGCCCTCCTGGTAGACCAATTATATCTAGCATCGGATCTTTGGGAGATGGTCTATCTAGGTACGTTGATCATTTCTTACAAACTTTGGTTAAAACATTACCTGCTTTTCTCAGGGACTCTGCGGATTTGCTTCAAGATATTCAAAGAATGAAATGGCTTAATGGTTACACTTGGGTTACGCTCAATGTAACCTCCTTATACACGATAATTGATCACACTTTGGGCACGAGAGCCATCAGTCACTTTCTTAATCACTCCAACTTAAATTCGGCACAAAGCACATTTTTATTGGATTCAGTTATGTTTTTGTTACAGCACAATTACTTTATGTTTGACACACAATTTTATTTACAGTCACAAGGCACAGCCATGGGCACGTCATTTGCACCTTCATATGCAAACCTTTTCATGGGATTTTGGGAGACCACTCACATCTTTGGTGACACTAACCCCGTTAGAGAACACATTATTTTCTATCGTCGCTTTATTGACGATTTATTATTTATCTGGAATGGGGATACTGACACATTACACGCTTTCTTTGAATATCTTGAGGCGAATATGTACAATTTGAAGTTCACACATTTATACAATGATTCACAGATTGATTATTAAGACTTACAGTACACTTGTACATAGATGTTGGTCAACAAATACAGACCAACATTTACAGGAAAATAAACTCCAAAAACTCCCTGCTCAGATCAAACAGTGCCCACCCAAGATCACTCATCAAGGGCATACCCAAAGGACTTTTCCTGAGATTAAGGAGGTTATGCTCCACACAAGAATCCTTTATGGCACAAGCTGAAGAACTTAAGAACAGGTTCAGAGATCGTGGCTATGGAGAGAGAGACCTGAAAATTGCATTTAATCATGCCTTAAAAACAGATCGGGAGTACCTCCTTAGAAAGAGAAACCCCAAAAAAACAATTCACAACAATGAAACAAACCAGTGTCCACTCTTCATAACCACATTCTCCAAACAAGCGGAGCAGATCAGATTCATCCTACAAAAGCATTGGGGAATTCTAAAATTAGACACAGATCTTGATTTATACACCATGTCTAACCCTAGAATGGTTTTTAAAAAAGCAAAGACCATTGGTAATCATGTTTCTCCCAGCTTGTATGGCTCTAAGAAGAAAAGCATTAAACATCTACCCAAGGGATTCTTTAAATGTGGGCAATGCAATCTCTGCAGATATGCTGACCCAATAAAATCTATAAAAGATATTCACACTGGTCATGTATACCGCATCGAGTCATTTATGACGTGCAATACGAATTTTGTAATTTACCTATTGAAATGTGCATGTGAGAGTGGCTACATAGGCAGGACCATTAGAGCACTTAAAATCAGAATCACTGAGCATATTCGTAGTATTAGGAACTGTGATTATCGTTTTCCTGTAGCGCGCCACTTCAACACATGTCCCTTAGGATCTATTAAAACATTCACGTATATCGCAATAGAAAACATCTCTATACACCCCAGGGGAGGGCACAGGGAGGCATAATTGAACCATAGGGAGATGTTCTAGATTTATGCTCTTGGGACATTGGCACCCAAGGGCATGAACCAAGACTGGGAGCTCAAACACTTCCTGAATTAAATATATAAACAAATAAACATCTGTTCCATTATTTAGACTCATATGGTGAATAACATCTCTGTTGACTTGCTCTATGCCAACTAAAACTAGTATTTGTGTCCACCTAGATCTACAAGCTTAAATGCAATGACTTGAATTAATATCTATTGCATACACTACTATTCGAATGGACCTAAGTATCCATTATGATTCCTATATGTTTTAAATGATCAGCTTGCATCCGATACCTGTCTTTGTCCGTTCACCTGATAAAATTAGTCAAGTAAGGATTTAAAGACATATGGGGACAATATAAGTCTCCCCATACAGTGCATTGTGTTATACTTGCATAAAAGAGAAATACATGTTTCTCTACACAATGCACAGGTACCAATGTATTATAAAATTGCCAAATTGATTTCACGAATATCAATATTATATGGTCAATTGAAATAATAACATGATTATATATTGTTCCCTGCCTGTATATATTGCCTCCATTTCAGTTTTAGATTCGCAATCCATTGGTAAATTGTTTTTAATGATTGATGTAAATGTTATTATGTGTTTAGCTTAGTATGTACTGCTATGCTAATTTTATCTATTTTTCTGATTCCTCCTCATAAGTCAATGTTGGTACACTCGACAATGTGCACACCTGAAGATGCTGTAACATGTATATAAAGTCACATATTTGAATATAAATTAACACATCAAAATACACACATATATATATAGCCATATAAGCATAGATACAGACCTTTGCTTTGATACTTATGATGGCGTATATGTTATTTCACTGATAACAATATATATATTTGTTGATAACAACATTTATGTCTACATATATATGTTTATATGTATTTCTATATAAAAGGACAGAATGTTTTTTTGTTTTTTTTATTAACACCAGACATTGAAAGTGACACATTGCACATGTTCTTCCAATTATTGTACTTTGGGTAATGTATTCATTTACGCCACTTTGGATGTTCATTTCAATGTCCAAACATCAGCCTGTCACATTACAACTACATTCTTGATATGTAATAAAATTTATGTAGTAATGCCTCATTATAACCTTCATTGAAAACATGGTCATATACTCCTATATCGAAGTCCCCATCCAATCCAGAAACCTGCACTGCAGGAATTTTGACACTCAACTGCTCCTCCAATAAAGTAAGTTTCAAATGGTTAGCTGGGGGCCCCCCTCCTGTTCCGCAGGCATGATTGTGGATATCTTGAAGTTTTTTCTTTAATTTTTTTTTGATATCCACAAATCTTTTGCGGCAATTGTTGTGGGATCGTATCTGATTTCCACACCCAGAAACCGCATCACGAATCTGTTGCCAGATTTGCTGTTTGACAGCAGCAGAAGTTTTTGCTGTAAATAAATTAACATGAGTAACATTATCAATTTATTACTGTACAATTACACAAATGTAAAAACTCTTAACTTTCAAGGCAACAGTTAATTTGTCGCACATCAACAATTACACTGTATATATTGGAAATATAAATGTGCCCTGATTACGTAGACAACCTGTATAACAATAATTGAAACATAACACACTGGTTTTGAGGATCCTGTATTGTATTTGTAAGTTAACACTGGAAATAATGAAGGTACTTTAATTGGTTAAAAGAGGAAACTTTCCGTTAACACAACATGTAAATGTGTCTGCTATTTCGGTGACTAGACTATATTAATGTAAACTTGAAGACATATACACTTGCATTACATTAAAATAATTTTATTACCTACGAGGTGACCATATAGACGATCATAATGTTCCAGTATTCCTGTGACGAGAACCCTGTTCTCCTCGTCATTAAATTTTAAGTTGCGTTTTTTTTTTTTTATTTCAAACATTTTTATTGTTTTCTGACAGGGGTACATTCACATCACATGGTTGTTTATAGACAGTAAACTTAATTAACATATACATTTAAAAGTGAACAACCCGAAGCATCTCAAAGTTGATTGATCAAGAAGAGTCGATAAGTTGCGTTTTTTTACAGTTGATGTATCATACTCCAGTTCAAGTTCATCAGTTTCTGGTTCACTGCTGTATGCCTGTGCACATGGCAATGACTCATCTACAATACAACTTTCACCACACTCAGTTTCCATTCTTCCACCAACACTGACACTCACAACGCCACTCACACCCGCATCCCCAATCTCCATAGCATCACCACTCAGCATTCCACCGGCACTCACACAGCCTCCAACAATGTCCCTGCCACCCCTCCTAGAACTTGCACCGCGACTCCCACTCCCACCCCGACTCCCCCTAACACCCATACTCCCCCTAGCACCCCGACTCCCCCTAACACCCATACTCCCCCTAGCACCCTGACTCCCCCTAACACCCAAACTCCCCCTAGCACCCTGACTCCCTCTAACACCCATACTCCCCCTAGCACCCCGACTCCCCCTAACACACATACTCCCCCTAGCACCCCGACTCCCCCTGCCACCACGACTAACCCTAACAGTACGACTCCCCATAACACCTCCACTCACACCTATGACACTATCACCAGAACCAGCACTCACCCCTCCAACACCACTAACACCACTTTCCACAGCAGCTACAGATGCACCTGTATGAACACGCAAGACACCACTCACACCTAACCTCGCTACAGCAGAACCACTCGCCAATCCACTCATAGCAGCACAGCTAGTACGCCCATAAACCCCACTCAATGCCATTTTTCCAGTTCCTCCGCCACCCACAATGACAATGTAAATGAAAACGTAAATGGCAGCGCAACACTTGTACCAAAGTTAGAACGACACACTGTTACAAATAAGAAAAACACACAAACTGATACTTGAATACACAACAGCATACAATAATACAGCAATACTTTCACTGCGCACGACAGCAACTTTGATCCTATTACACTGACACACTGGTAGCTAATGACCGTGTAAATGTATCCAACGGCTCATTACAGTGTGACAGAAGTGCTCGCGCGTGAGTAGCGCGCCAAAAAGAGCTGAGGAGATTTGAAAATAAAAAAAGCGCCTTTTCTCAAACACTTCTCCACAGCGAGAATCACGCCGTTTAAAACTCGCCATATTAATTCTTGTCATAAATGCCGCTTATCGGAGCTTTCTGAATACAGAGAGAAATTCACGCAATAAAATGAGAAGGTTTTCTACATCGCCAATTTATTTCAGCGCTTCTCTCTGCATAGGCCCCTAGATCTCAATCTGTGTCCTTTGATAGATTTACTGGGCATTCACGAGATGATAGGGGAGCTACTAACTATGAGGATAGAGCTTCTACCTCTACATTTCAACCAAGGGTTTCTAAATCATCAGGTCAACCTTCCTCGGCTTTCTTACAGTCAAATCCCAAAGGCCGGGGAGAACGCGAAGGTCTAAAAGGAAACGACGAAAGCCGAGGGAGATCCAAGAGGAAGAAATACGAATGAATCTTCCTGATAATGTAATTAATTTATCAGGTGTAGATCTTTCCTTGGAACAATTGACTCTTTTGAATAAGGGATTAGGTTTTGCACCCTCACAGAATTTCCAGTTATTCCAAACTGTAATAGATCTTCAAAAATTTACACGTAAACTCTCTCTAAAGAAATTATTTGCTTCAAAAAAGCGGTTGTTAGGAACTGAAACAAATATAGATCCTGTTGAACCTGTGCAGCCTGATTCTTTATCTAATGAGAGTCTGTTTAATTTTCAAGAAAACTGTGTAATTTCTGATTTAGATGCTTTACTAGAGTCTCAAGGGGAGTCTGCTACCACACATACTCAAACATTTTTTGGCTCTATAGATTCTGGCTGTCGGAAAAAATCTATGTTCTGTCCTAATTACAATAGGGGTCCTTCTATCACCACTTTTGAAGGTTTAGTTGAACGAGATCTCAAGTTACTTTATCAGGGCTTCTCATTTTCTAATATCAAATCCGGGAATCTGACCTACACCGAGGTACAACAAATTGAACAAATTAAGAAAAATTGTAATATTGTGGTCAAGAAAGCGGATAAGGGGGGTGCTCTGGTGGTACTGTCTTCGGATCAATATAAAAAAGAGGCACTTAGACAGTTACAAAACCCCATGTACTATCAGGTCCTTAAAGAGGATCCTACACCTTTGTATTTTTCTGAGTTGACTGAATTGTTGTCCTTAGGTAGAATTCTCAATGTTATTAGTCTCAAAGAATGTGAATTTCTCAATTGTCCGCATCCCGTGATTCCGGTATTCCACCATCTCCCAAAGATCCATAAGTCGCTACTTGATTCTCCGGGACGACCAATAGTGGCGAGTATTGGATCTTTGGGAGATGGGTTATCGCGGTATGTGGACAAATTTCTGCAGCCCCTGGTGCTTCAACTTCCATCTTACATTAGCGATACAGCAGATCTCATTCTCAATCTACAGGATCTAAAATGGCAAAAAGAATACAGGTGGGTCACATTAGATGTGACCTCCCTGTATTCCATTATTGAGCACAATCACGGTCTTAAAGCTATACGACAATTTTTAGATTTATCCACTTTATCTATTTCACATTGCACATTTATACAAGAATCTATATTATTTTTATGCACTTATTTTGTGCATTTATGCACAATTATTTTCTATTCGATTCACGGTTTTATTTACAAAAATTGGGTACCGCTATGGGCACAAATTTTGCACCGTCATTTGCCAATTTCTTTATGGGTTTTTGGGAGTCACGTTTCATTTATCACATTAATAATCCTTTTCGTCAGTATATCGTCTTTTTTAAGAGATATATTGACGATCTGATTTTGATTTGGAAGGGGGATGAGCACTCTTTATTATCCTTTGTTCAATATCTTAACACTAATGATTATAACATTAAATTCACTTTTGAGCACAATATTAATTTTATAAACTATTTAGATCTGACCCTGTACATTGACAGTGATATGAATATCCAGACTGATATTTATCGTAAAGAGAATTCCAGGAATATGCTTCTCAATGCACGGAGCTGTCATCCCCGTTCATTGATTAGGAATATTCCTGGATCTCAATTCATGAGATTGAAGAGACTTTGTTCTAATAATGACATTTTCCTGTTAAGATCTAAAGAAATGTTTGACAGGTTTATAGCCAGGGGCTATTCTACAAAGGATGTTAAGGCAGCTTTTGATAAAGCTGATTCTATCGACAGAGATGTTCTTTTTCATAAGACTGGATCCAGGTCCAATAAAAGGAAGCTGACATCAAATAATGCTTCACAGAGCCCATTTTTCATAACTACTTATAGCTCACAATCATCACAAATTTCAAACATTATATCCAAACACTGGCATACACTGTTATTAGATGAAGATATTGGTACTTCATTAAAGAATGGACCTAGATTTACTTTTCGCAAAGCAAAAACTTTGGCCGCTCATCTTTCGCCAAGTCTTTTTGACTCTAAGCCAGGTCGTCCAACCATTACAACGATTCCGAAAGGTTTTTTCAGTTGTGCCAATTGTTCTATGTGTCAATACGCATTACCTGCTAAATTTATTACTTATGCAGATGGTGTTAAAAAGTACTACATCAAAGATTTTTTGAACTGCAACACAAGCTATGTTGTGTATGTTCTTATATGTGCATTTAGTTATTTATTTATAAAATATTTTACCAGGAAGTAATACATTGAGAGTTACCGCTCGTTTTCAAGTATGTCCTGGGCACAGAGTAAAACAAATAATACATGGTTACAAGTACAGTTACATAAATGAACAAGGTATACATTATATACAAGACATTGCATGCACAGTTAAAGAAAATACATATTACGGGCGTATGAAACAGTTACAGACCAGATTAAAGTGTGAGACAGCCTTAGATTTGAAAGAACTTAAGCTGGTGGTGGATATGAGAGTCTCTGGTAGGTTGTTCCAGTTTTGGGGTGCACGGAAGGAGAAGGAGGAATGTCCGGATACTTTGTTGAGCCTTGGGACCATGAATAGTCTTTTGGAGTCTGATCTCAGGTGATAGGTGCTGCATGTGGTAGGGGTGAGGAGCTTGTTCAGGTAGCTGGGTAGCTTGCCCAGAAAGTATTTGAGAGTGAGACAGGAAAGGTGAACTTTGCGCCTAGACTCTAGTGATGACCAATCTAGTTCTTTGAGCATTTCGCAGTGATGTGTGTTGTAGTTGCATTGGAGAACAAAACGACAAATTGAATTGTAGAGGGTGTCAAGTTTGCTAAGGTGGGTTTGAGGAGCCGAGCCATATACAATACTATGTCTCCATAGTCAATAATTGGCATTAGCATCTGCTGTGCAATACGCTTTCTGACCAGGAGACTTAGGGAGGATTTGTTCCTGTAAAGTACCCCTAGTTTGGCATAGGTCTTGGTTGTCAGGGTATCAATGTGCATCCCGAATGTTAAGTGGGAGTCAAACCATAAGCCCAGGTATTTAAAACTAGTGACAGGTGCATGTGGTCAGAGATACTGTATGTAGGCCGCACAATTAGATCTTTAAAACTACGCATAGCTGAACACGCACGTTTAATTAAAAAGAAAGATCTTATCCACCCTGTATCCAGACACTTCACCCAATGCCCTAGAGGAGGAATTGGGAACTTCTCCTTCTCTGCCATTGAACATATACCCCGTCACCCCAAGGGTGGTAATAGGGAGAATACATTAAATAAAAAAGAAATGTACTGGATATTTATTCTCGGCACTCTCCATCCCCTTGGAATCAATTCCGATTGGGAGTTAAAACATTTCCTGTATGATTGAGGGAACGGAGAGTGCTGAATTGTGTATTATCATGATGTGTATATATTGATACTTTGTTCAGTTTTCTACATTAAATTGAACATCCATTTGAATTTGAAGTTTCATGTACTATATAGTATTTATTTATGCTTATATTGTTCTATATTTGTTTTCATTTCATTCTATGCTTACATCCATGATTTATTGTTTATTTATTTGGATATTACGCTTGACATCTTGTTTGTTGTTTTTAATTTGTTTTTAATTTGTTGGTTGCATATAATTATGTATATATATGTTTGGTCTTTTCTTTACAGACCATTCGGTTATCTTGACACTAATTGCATATCTTTCCATCTCAATGTGATCATCTATATCTGCTGAGTCTGATTTCAAGCCATCCAATCAAACTCTGGTTACTCCTATATATATGTGTCTGCTATCAGGAGATTGTACTCTTTGATAAAGTCCCATGTCGGGATGAAACGCGTCAGAGTGGTCTCTTCCACGATGCCTAGCCTTTTTTTGTAATAAAATTTATTTTTTAAACCTTCAAGTTTGTGTTGGTGCGGAGGAGTAGTGACCATTCATTACTTTTCACTTCTAACATTTTATTTAATCCAGTTATATTAAAACTAACTTTTATTTCAGCTTTGCTTTTGTGTTTGTTAGTCTTGTCTGTGTTTGTTAGTCCTGTTTGTGTTGTTAGAAGGTCCTGTGAGTTCATGTCTGTATGAATTATCATAGTTGTGTTGCACTAAATATCGTTTGTTTCATTTAATGTTCCGCTCCCCATGAATGGAGTTCCATCTGGTCATCTCAAGATCGAGAGGTTGCTGATCACTTTGGAACTTTTAATTATTTCTACTGCATATCCAGGTTTCCACCTAATTGGACTTATTAGGCGCCGGTATCCCTTTTTATATTTCCTTGTGTTCTGATTATACCATCAGATTATCATCAGGCTGCCTAGCTCACCACTAGTGTTCACCCTCATATTAGGGTATACTGTTCATTTCCATAAGCGCTATTCTACATCACCCTTTTTTCTTTTTATGTGTCTTGTGTACAAATTGATGTAAGCTGCTTATTTTAAGATTTTATATTATCTTATCACATTTTTATATTTATCACTACTTAATACTTAACTTACAATGAGTTCTTTATTTTCGTTTAGAGCACGTAGAAAGGTTAATGTTGATTATATTTTCAACGATCCAGATTCTATACATATCTCTGAGAATGTTACTGATGATTTTCATCCAATATTAGCTCAGTTAGAGAAAACACTAACTATAGAAAGCAAACAGTGGTGGGAGGTCACCACATTGAGCAAATATTTGGAAAATCCCCGCATTCCAAGAGGTTTGAGAGTGTCAAAGTCACCAACTTCTGATACACACAATACTGCTTTCATGAAGGAGTGGAATGAGACATTAGATCTATGTTCATTCTCCTTGATGAAATTATTGATTTATTATCGAAAAAAATCTCTAATTGAGCTAGATGAGCAGATTTCAGATATGGAAAAACTATTAGAACCTTTTAAAGAGAGCAATGAATTGCTTTTACTAGAACCCACCATCAAAAAAAGGTTAGACCAGATGGAATTAGAAATAGTTCAAAATAAACAAAGAAATGTTTTCAGGGATAAAACGGATTATGATAGAGGGTGTCAACGTACCTGGAATAAGAAATCTAAAGAGAGTCAAAACAACCATAAACCAGAAGGTAAAAAATCAGAGACCAAACACACAACATCAGTGATAGGCGAGAAAAACACTAGGACCTATAAGGCCAAACCAGCCCCAAAAGGTAATGTCTTAGGTCCAAGAAAACCTAGTAGTAACATCTTAGTTCCAAGTCAAACAGCCCAGGTCCAATTACCTACACATAACAAAAACCTTTATCTTCAACAGAAAAAAGCTAAAGAACGTTATGATATAATAACTAAATCACAACAAGCGCCAATTGTTATGAGTAACAAATACACTGTTCTTACTGACATGGAGTCAGGAAGTGAGACAGATAGTGTCTCATATACACCTTTACCTACCCCTGGGAACAAGACAAATTTCTCTTTTTTAGAGTGGAGGAAGGAAAGGGAACGCATCTTTCCAGAAGTGGAAATCATAAAGCCATTTGTGGATCCCATACCACCTCAAAACTACAAAAAGAAAAAACAGGGCTAGAGGAAGAAGAGGAGGTATTGGTAGAAATCGAATAAACAGGGGAAATAAACAGTCTAATGTATTTAATTTAAGCCAGTATCCCCTGACTAATTTGGAGAAACGTGTACTGGGCAAGGGACTTACCTTTGCTCCAGTATGCGGTCCCAATAGTTTTAACCTTTACATAGACGTCTATAAATTCGCCAGGAAATTGGCCTTAAAGAAGTATTTTATTAAGGATGCTATCTCTAATCAAACACATATAGAGCAGGAGGTTGCAACTGATATAACTCCATCCAATGGTTTCAAAAGAAAATCTACATTTTAACCAAGATTTGCTCAGGGGCACCTAGTCAGTTTATTTGTCGATATGGTCACTAAGGATCTGGAAGATTCAAGTAGATCATATAAAATGAAAGGCGACAATTTGAGTGTACAAGAAAAAGAGGCCTTGCAAAGATTAGAGACAAACGAATTGGTAGTAATGAAACCTGCTGACAAGGTGGGAGGTATAGTGGTAATGGATAGATCTTATTATCTACAAGAGTCCAATAGGCTATTGGATGATAAAGCTACTTACCTCCCCCTCTGTAGTGATCCTTTGGATCAATATAAGGTGGATCTGGAGGCTCTACTTGATGCTGGCTTGAAGAATAAGGCTATCACTCACGAAGAGGCAGAATTTTTGTTTATTCCGTATCCACGCACTCCTTTATTTTATTTTATACCCAAAATACACAAACATCTCACTGCACCACCGGGTAGACCTATTATTTCAGGAATTTCTTCTTTATCTTCTAATTTATCACTATTTATTGATCATCATTTGCAGCCTATTGTAGTATGTAGTAGGTCCCATTTGAGAGACACAACCCATATCCTACAAATCCTGCGGTAGTTGAGGTGGCAGCCCAATTTTATACTGGTAACTGCAGATGTAACATCACTGTATATGGCCATTGACCATGAGATGGACTGCAGGGCAGTGTCTCAAAAATTGGAGTCAGCTTCTCAGTTGACATCTACCAGAAAACAATTTTTGGTTGAGAGCATTCGTTTTATTTTGACACATAATTATTTCACTTTTAACTCTCAGTTTTATAATCAGGTATGTGGAACCGCCATGGGCACCAGGTTTGCCCCAAGTTATGCCAATCTTTTTATGGACAGTTGGGAAGAAGATTTTATTTGGAACAACTGTCCTCTTGGGGCAAACCTGGTGCTCTGGAAACGTTACATAGATGACGTGTTTTTCATCTGGTCTGGCGGTGAAGCACAGTTAGATACTTTTTTTTCTTATTTAAACAATAATGATAGAAATCTTCAGTTCACTTTAAAGGCAAGCTCAGAACACATTGATTTTTTAGATTTAAATATTTATGTCACTAATAACACTTTGTACACTAAAACATTCTTCAAGCCAGTGCAGGCCAACACCTATATAAGGGCCGACAGTTCACATGATCCCCTGTGGATAAAAAACATCCCAAAGGGCCAGTTCCTCCGCCTGAGCCGTAATTGTTCTGATATTAGGGAGTTTTCGTCTCAGGCTGAGAAACTGAAGTGCAAGTTCCTCGAAGAAATTACCCTGAGCATCTTTTGGATGAAGTGATAGAACAGGTAACCAGTTTGAAAAGATATGATCTTCTTATTTATAAGAAAAAAGATTCAAAAAATAAGTTTTTTGATAAGGTGCCATTCATTACTCAATATAATGAAATGGCGTCAAAGATTAAGCGGATCATTAATAAACATTGGCCAATTCTCCTGAGGGACAATACCTTGGCCGAAATTCTACCTGTAAAACCGACCATCATATTTACTAGGGCCACAAACTTAAAATCTAAATTGGCCCCTAGCTGTCCACTCAACTATTTGAAACAACACAGTGATAAGAAAGATAAAGGCTTTTTTAAATGTTCAAAATGTATAGCATGTGTGTATAGTAGTAGTGCAAGAAAGTTTAAGTCAAATGTTACACAGAAGGATTATCCTATCAAGTCATATATTAATTGCCATACGTGTTATGTCATATACTCCAATGTCCTTGTGGCCTACAGTATGTGGGAAGGACCGCAGAACATATCAAAGGAGAGTATATGAACACATATACAACATCAAAAAGGGACTAGTCACTCACAGCGTATCCCATCATTTCCTCACTCATCAGAACAAAAATCCTAATGGACTTAAATGTCAGGCTATTGAGGCCATTCCAGCTAGCCCAAGAGGTGGGAATAGGCTACAAAGATCCAGCATACGTGAGGCATACTGGATCTATGAGCTACAAACACTCTCCCCGAGAGGCCTTAATATAGATTTTGAGCTAGGAGCCTTTCTGTGATTCTTTGCTTTCCCTTTCAGTATATAACTGTTTTGGCATTATACTGCCAACTGCCTCTGTACGAATATATATGCTATCATCTACCATTTATTGTAATATATATATTGCACTTATCTGTTTTTATGTTTAGTGAATGTGCTAGGTTATTGCCGTTGTTTGTTGTTGTACTAATGCAAAGCTTATCAAATGTCAGTGATTTTTACTTTGTGCCAAGTAGGTATTGCTTTAAGACTGCCTTGATTGACAGGCCAATCAGAATGAAGGCAGGAGTATATATACCGGGCGTCACTGACATAACTTTTAACCCCTGAAGAAGTGTGCTTACGCACACGAAACGCATAGGGCTATTTTTATACTGTTGGACATTGTAGGACAAGCAGCATTTGTGCAGAGGGCGGCTATTTGGTGTGGAGTGGCAGAGGAGTCAGGATCGCCGCTTGTTTCAGCTTCGTCAAAAGTTTCCACCCGCACGAGACGTCACTACCGGTCCCGGTTTACACAGGACTCGGAGAAGCACACCAGAGACGTCACTGCCGGGTTTGTGAACCAGGACATATGGAGGAGTACACGGGGATTTGGACGCTCAGCGAACGCTCTACACGTGGAAGATAGATCTCACCAGTCTGGCTGACGCACATTGATATTAACCATCTGCTGTCCTGTGAGTTTTACTCAGGTTTTACCCAACCGGACTGGCGATCCTGTCATTGTCTAACATTTTATTTAATCCAGTTATAATAAAACTAACTGTTATTTCAGCTTTGCTTTTGTGTTTGTTAGTTTTGTCTGTGTTTGTTAGTCCTGTTTGTGTTGTTAGAAGGTCCTGTGAGTTCATGTTTGTATGAATTATCATAGTTGTGTTGCACTAAATATCTTTTGTTTCATTTCATGTTCCACTCCCCATGAATGGAGTTCCATCTGGTCATCTCAAGATCGAGAGGTTGCTGATCACTTTGGAACTTTGAATTATTTCTACTGGATATCCAGGTTTCCACCTAATTGGACTTATTAGGCGCCGGTATCCCTTTTTATCGTTCCACGTTGAGTACATCGTTCCAAAAACTCAGTATGCCTTGCGGCAACTCATCCTTTTTGGAGGGTTCCACGACTTTTCGGATATGGTCCTTCAGCTGATGCCAGACCATTTCGATAGGATCGAAGTCTGGCGATCTGTCATTGGAGGGGGAAAAAAAGGACAATTTGTTTAAGAGATACAGTACACAGTAAAGAGAGTGGGAAAAAATGAGACACGGTTACCGCACTTACTCCGCAGGCGTCTTCACCCAGTTGATACCACGCTCAAGGATATGCGCTGTTGACGCGGTGTGCTTCGGACTCGGTTCCTGGTAGAAACGGTGACCATCCGGGAACTCACGTGTGATGTATTCCACAATCTCAGGCACAATTTTCTCTTGGAAGAAAGCTTTATTCATGATTCCTATAACAAGAAAAGAAATGGGCTCAAAAACTGCACACTAGTACAGTACAGTGCAAAAGGCAAAAGCATGTGACATACATTTTACTGTACCTTCAAAGATGACGATGCATCCTGGTCCACGCCTAGAGATCCACCCCACACATGCATCTTCACTGGGTGTTTTGAACGCAGCTTCATAGATATGCGACCTTTTTTGTGGAATACAAAGGTGGCAAATCTCTCCAGCAAAACAGTAGACTCGTCAGTGAAGATGCAATCCTGGAAAGTTTCTTCACTGTCGATCCATGCCTGGGCCTGGACCACTCTCTTGATCTTGTTAACATCTCTTATCATAGGGTACGCTCTGTAATGACAAGGAATAAATAATTTTATAGGTACAGTACAGTTTCTTAAACAACACTTTTACCTCCTGTACTGTCCAGAACTAACCTCACACGTCCATATTTCCATCCAATTCTGCGTCTCATCTTCTTCATGCTGGTCTCGGATACAGTGAGATTGTGATTTTGCTGCAGAGTGTATTTGACCCTTAATGCACTCTTCTCATCATTCTCTTCACTTATTTTGTCGACCAGAAGAGTTGTCTCCCTACAATGTACAGAAAAACAACAATCCGGTAAGTTACAGTGCAGTAGGCCACAAGTACAGTACATCATTTGCAGTAAAAATAGTATAAAATGAGATAGATCTACACAATATATAGTTCTATTAATATGCCGCAATATAAACAATACATATACTGTAGTTATATAAATATACCAAAATAACTATAAAATGAGATAGATCTACACAATATATAGTTCTATTAATATGCAGCAATATAAATAATAGATATACTGTAGTTATATAAATATACCGAAATAACTATAAAATTAGATAGATCTACACAATATATAGTTCTATTAATATGCAGCAATATAAACAATAGATATACTGTAGTTATATAAATATACCGAAATAACTATAAAATTAGATAGATCTACAGAATATATAGTTCTATTAACATGCAGCAATATAAACAATAGATATACTGTAGTTATATAAATATACCGAAATAACTATAAAATGAGATAGATCTACACAATATATAGTTCTATTAATATGCAGCAATATAAACAATAATAGATATACTGTATTATATAGTTATATAAATATACTTACGTGTTAGTTACCGTTGGTGTCCTCATGCATTGTTTGGTTTTTCTGTGTGCCTGATAGCACACAGTGGTTGATGGCACAACGAGGCCAGAAGCAGCTAACCAGCGTTGGATATCTGCAATTCGGTGTCCGCTCGTGTACATCTCCTTAATTCTCATGCTGAGATCCTTTGAAATCTTTTTAACAGGCATTGCTGCGAGTAGAAAGAAATACAAACACAAGAATGTATATTCGATGTTTAGTCGATGTGTATTCAATGTGCAGTGAATCCACAAAATGGATGGTGTATTTATACGTTGATGACTCACATTAGAGTACGCCCACTTTGAACACCTGTACTTCGTCGTCATGCATAAAAGGTTACACACTTTGCATAGCCCACCATTCGATGATCTGCATCTGAACTTGCCCTTGTCCAGATACTACATTGTGCCATCTGCTTCCATGGATCAACCCTGATTCTACGGATGCAGGAACCCACTCACCTCTGCCGTGCCTGTCATGCAGAAAAAGCGAAAGGCGGCAGTCGTTTCCAAGCCCAGGCCAAAGCGACAGGCTAAGGCCAATAAATAAAACCTTCTGCTGACCCCAAAGGCTAAGGGTTTTAATACACGTAAGCCTTATTATGTCAAGAAGAAATTCGTGATGTTCACACAACGCAAAACAAAAGGCAGCCAACTCACCGAACCCGCAGGCCAATTCCTCCTTTATGCTTCGACGACTCTGCCGCCGCCGCTCTCCCGGAAATCTACAGCCATACTTCTCCACTACTCGTCCACGACGCTGCTGCCGCTCTCCCGGAATCCCACAGCCCATCTTCGCCACTGCTCTTCGACGATGCTGCCGCTGGTGCCCCTGAAATCCACGGGTCACTTTCTCCATTACGCTTAGACGACTCTGCCGCATCTCACCCGGAAATCCACAGGTCGCTTTCTCCATCCTTCTTCGAGGATGCTGCTGCTTCTCTCCATGGAACCCCCATCTCATCCTCCATAGCACCCATCCACCCAGATGTCCACAGCACGCCATGCACAAGAACCAGCTCGTTAGACCGCATGCTGAATGGGTTAAGTGTGGATATCCCCGGGAACTCTACTGTGCTTGTAAAGATAGATCTGCTTTTAGAGACCATGCTAAATATGGATCAACGGATACAGAAGATGGATCAACGGATGGAGAAGATAGATCGACGGATGGAGAAGATAGACACTGACATAGCGGGGATACATCATTTGCTCGGTGTTCGTGTCCCTGTATCCCCAACGCCGGAGAAGGAGGGTGGCATGGATGTGATGAATGGGACCTTTGACCGCCTTCCAACACCAAGCGCACCCCCTCCACCAGAAGAATTTGTGTACATGTATGCCGTTGAGGAGGATGATAACATGACAACCCCGTCAAGACCACGCCAGGAGACAACACGGCGACCAAGACAGAAGGAAAGCTTTCTCCCAGACAACCTACCCTCGCCCGCCGCCACAAGCACACCCACTCACAGAAGAACACCCGCTCCCAGAACCCAACCTACATACGCTTGATTTGATACGGTGCCCGAAATCATCCTGTGTGAGCTGCCACAGGCACTCAGGGAGAAGTATAGGGTGATGAGTGCTGGTTTACCCCAGAAGTATGCCATGTTAATTTTTAAGCACCACATGTCCTACTTGGTGTACTGCGGGTGGGTCTACAATGTGAACTACGAAGGAAATCGCGAAAAAAGGGCGCTTCCTGAAAATTTAAGAAGGACTATTGTGGAGGAACTGCAGCGCTATTTTTCAATTACAGATCCTTTAATGAAAATCGTTCGAGACTCCATTAATGGCATTTTGAGCCATACAAGGCATCGGCCCTGGAAGGACAATCTGGTGGGGATCGCATTTGCGTGACTGTTCAACTGTTGTTTATTTTTTGTAAATGTTTTTGTAAATGTTTTGACTTTCTGTACTTTAATAAAGATGTTGTGTTTTTTTAAATTTTATGAATAAAGATTTTTTTTAGTAACACCATACTGTTGTGCTGTACATGTTTTGACTTTCTGTACTTTAATAAAGTTAATGTTGCGTGTTTTAACTTGTATTAATAAAGAAATGTTTTTCCTTACTGTACACAGAACCTGCACAATGCCAGTCCCCGAGGGCCGCAAACAGGCCCGTTTTTCAAGGTTATCCTTAAAACTGGGGGGCTGTTTGTGGCCCTCGAGGACTGGAGTTGTGCAGGCCTGACTGACTGTTCTGTACACCATCCTACTGTAAATGTTTTGACTTTCTGTACTTTAATGAAGGAGATGTTGCGTTTTTTAAATTTTATGAATAAAGAATTTTTTTTAATAACACCATACTTTTGTGGTGTACATGTTTTGACTTTCTGTACTTTAATAAAGGAGATGTTGCGTGTTTTAACTTGTATTAATAAAGAAATGTTTTTCCTTGCTGTACACAGGACCTGCACAATTCCAGTCCCTGAGAGCCGCAAACAGGCCCGGTTTTCAAGGTTATCCCTAAATCCGGGGCTGTTTGCGGCACTCGAGGACTGGAGTTGTGCAGGCCTGACTGACTGTAAATGTTTTGACTTTCTGTACATTTTCACTAGCAGTAAACCATACACCTGTTGATGTTTTGAATTGCTGTACACTTAAAATGTTTTTACATTGTATCTGTAAATACAGTAAATGTTTTTGTACTTACTCCACCAATAAAAGAAAATGTTGGTTTGTTTTAAATTGTTCCATTGTCTCCTTTTATCCTGTAACAAAATACAGTGTTTCTAGAACATACAGTACTGTACAGAACTGTCCAGGCATACTGTACCATATACTGTAGGCATGCTCAGTACTGTACATCACAAGAGTATTACAACAATACATGCTGTACGGGTATAGAATACACATATATACTGGAATACATGTAGAATAAATGCATACTTTTTATTTTTTCGGGTTTATTATACAGTATATATAAAAAAGTATTGTATACGGTCTGAAAACAAACAGCATACTGTTTCAGGTATTCTATCCTAATCAATAACAACGGCCACTAAACTGTAGACTCCGGTACTTGTTTTTTTTACTCAGATTCAGCAATGTGCTGGCATTGTAACACAAAGCGATATTATCCATCGAAACCCCTCCATTTGCCGTTTTCCGCATGAGATGACAAAGTTTTCTTTTCTGAGGAACAAAAAAAAAGTAAAAGTTTTACTGTAATGGTCACTATGTCCCCAAAAGAAGTTCCCACAGTCAGTCCCACCAATCATTTTCTCGGGGGGCGTCTCCTGTTCACATGCGCATGGGCCTACCGTCGATGTGATGACACGCATATGCGTTTCAAGAAGGTTCCAAAGCTCATGCGCCTAGCTTTTCACCAATTGTGCAGTAGTAGAAGCTGCTCAACCCATGATATTGCTTACAGGAGAATCAAATTTTTTTTAAAATAAAAAAAACAGAATAAAATACGGCAACATTACTCACCATAGACTTTCCCAATCAGCTGGCGTCGAGCCACTGCCAGTCCCGTATTCTTGATCATACACGTCGTTGACAGGTGACAGCGGGACTACTACACCTGTAGTCAGCTGATGAGGCTGGAAATCGCTTAGGTACATGCAAGCTTGCTCGAAACTGTACGTGAAATCCGTCTCAGGCTGCAGATATCCAGGCGGGGATAGACAGCAAAGGTTGCCGGTCACCAGGTTTTCGCTGACGGTCGGACCATTATTGGAAGCTGTCGCTGTCACTGTCGCATTGCTTGCCAGCGACTGACGTTTCTTAGTTGGTTTTAATACTACCTTTTGCCTTTTGCAGTCTCAATGATCATAGATACGGGAAAAACCCGGTGATACACACCAATACCCTCCAATAACATCGGGATCAATACGAAAAAACATGGATCGCTACATAACTTTTTCCTTATTGCACGCTTCCACACATGAGCATCTGGGAAAAATTTGTAAAAGTCATAGTTTTCGATAAAATACTGATAAATTTGAACAACTGTTGCCATCTTATCATCTGTTGCATTAATCGCGGCCCATATTAAATAAGCGTACGTTCTGTCGGGATTTTGGAACATGGACTGCAGTTGTGCACTCATGTCGAGACTCTCAGGACAATAACACCAGACCAAAAACTGTGCTTGTCTTTTTTTAATATGAAAAGCCTAAATCGATACATTATTGTAACTTCTTCCTTCAGTCCCAAGGCCAATTTACAATGGACCACTGTGGTATTTTTAAACACCTGCAAGTCGACACATTACTGAAGCGCATGCGCATTACAATTCATGAATATCTGCCATCTGGCGGATACGCAAAGAATTGCAACCAATTAAATCTGAACCATTATCAATAAACACATCAACCGCGCATAAACCGGGGATACGCGTATCACAATGCCTTACTGGTCTGTGCTGAAGCACGGCATCCTGGCGGGGAGCCGCGTAACTGCTTTCCAGGGAGGATTTTGTCCGGAGATCTGTGTCCTTATGTACCCGGGAATCTGACTCGGTTCCCGGGTACATTTTGGGGGTGACCAGTATCTCTGGTTCCCGGATAGCTACAGCCACGGCCCCTTTTATTCTCCAACATCTCCAAATTCTTTCAGGATTTTTTCCCGAATGCCACGCACTTCACTGCACTTCACCACGTTCATGCCGCATTCTGACCGCATTTATACCGCATTCACGTTGCATTCACACCCGCGGTTGATGCACGGTTGATGTGTTTATTGATAATGGTTCGGATTTAATTGGTTGCAATTATTCGCGTATCCGCCAGATGGCAAATATTCATGAATTGTAATGCGCATGTGCTTCAGTAATGTGTCGACTTGCAGGTGTTTAAAAAAAGACAAGCACAGTTTCTGGTCTGGTTATTGTCCTGAGAGTCCCGCCATGAGTGCACAACTGCAGTCCGTGTTCCAAAAACCCGACAGAACGTACGCTTATTTAATATTGGACGCGATTAATGCAACAGATGATAAGATGGCAACAGTTGTTCAAATTTATCAGACTTTTATCGAAAACTATGACTTTTACACATTTTTGCCAGATGCTCATGTGTGGAAGCGTGCAATAAGGAAAAAGTTATGTAGCGATCCATGTTTTTTTCGTATTGATCCCGATGTTATTGGAGGGTATTGGTGTGTATCACCGGGTTTTTCCCGTGTCTATGATCATGGAGACTGCAAAAGGCGAAAGGTCATCTTTAAACCAACTAAGAAACGTCAGTCGCTGGCAAGAAATGCGACAGCGACAGCTTCCAATAACGGTCCGACCATCAGTGCAAACCTGGTGACCGGCAATCCTTGCTGTCTGTCCCCGCCTGGATACCTGCAGCCTGAGCCGGATTTCGCGTACAGATTCGAGCATGCTTGCATGTACCTAAGCGATTTCCAGCCTCATCAGCTGACTACAGGTGTAGTAGTCCCGCTGTCACCTGTCAACGACGTGTATGATCAAGAATACGGGACTGGCAGTGGCTCGGCGCCAGCTGATTGGCAAAGTCTATGGTGACTAATGTTGCCGTATTTTATTCTGTTTTTTTTATTTTGAAAATATCAATATCAGTGCGATTCATAAGTCAAGCGATTCTCCTGTAAGCAATATCATTGGCTGAGCAGGTTCTACAGTAGATACTGCACAATTGATGAAAAGCTAGGCGCATGCGCATTGGAACCTTCTTGAAACGCATATGCGTGTCATCACATCGACGGTAGGCGCATGCGCATGTGAACAGGAGACGCCCCCCGAGAAAATGATTGGTGGGACTGACTGTGGGAACTTCTTTAGGGGACTGACCATTACAGTAAAACTTTTACTTTTTTTTTGTACCTCAGAAAAGAAAACTTTGTCATCTCATGCGGAAAACGGCAAATGGAGGGATTTTCGATGGATTATATCGCTTTGTGTTACAATGCCTGTACATTGCTGAATTTGATTTAAAAAAATACGTACCAGAGTCTACAGTTTAGTGGTTTAGTGGCCGTTGTTATTGATCAGGATAGAATACTGTCACTGAGAGCTTCATAGAAAACCTGAAACCTGCTGTTGTTTTCAGACCGTATACAATAATTTTTTTATATATACTGTATAATAAACCCGAAAAAATAAAAAGTATGCATTTATTCTACATGTATTCCAGTACATACATATGTGTATTCTATACCCATACAGCATGTATTGTTGTAATACTCTTGTGATGTACAGTACTGAGCATGCCTACAGTATGCCTGGATAGTACTGTACAGTATGTTCTAGAAACACTGTATTTTGTTACAGTATTAAAGGAGACAATGGAACAATTTAAAACAAATCAAGATTTTCTTTTATTGGTGAAGTACAAAAACATTTATTTACAAATAAAATGTAAAAACATTTTAAGTGTACAGCAATTCAAAACATCAACAGGTGTATGGTTTACTGCTAGCGAAAACATTTATGTACAGAAAGTCAAAACATTTACAGTAGGATGGTGTACAGAACAGTCAGTCAGGCCTGCACAACTCCAGTCCCCGAGGGCACAAACAGGCCCGGTTTTAAGGTTAACCTTTAAAACTGGGCCTGTTTGCGGCCCTCGGGGACTGGAATTGTGCAGTTGTTGTGTACAGTAAGGAAAAACATTTCTTTATTAATACAAGTTAAAACACGCAACATCTCCTTTTTAAAGTACAGAAAGTCAAAACATGTACAGCACAACAGTATGGTGTTATTAAAAAAATCTTTAATCATAAAATTTAAAAAACGCAACATCTCCTTTATTAAAGTACAGAAAGTCAAAACATTTACAGTAGGATGGTGTACAGAACAGTCAGTCAGTCAGGCCTACACAATTCCTGTCCCCGAGGGCCACAAACAGGCCAGGTTTTAAGGATAACCTTGAAAAACGGGCCTGTTTGTGGCCCTCGGTGACTGGAATTGTGCAGTTCTTTTGTACAGTAAGGAAAAACATTTCTTTATTAATACAAGTTAAAACAAGCAACATCTCCTTTATTAAAGTACAGAAAGTCAAAACATGTACAGCACAACAGTATGGTGTTATTAAAAAAAATCTTTATTCATAAAATTTAAAAAGACAAAACATTTACAAAAATATTTACAAAAAATAAACAACAATTGAACAGTCACACAAATTCGATCCCCACCAGATTGTCCTTCCAGGGCAGATGCCTTGTATGGCGCATAATGCCATTAATGGAGTCCCGAACGATTTTCATTAAAGGATCTGTTATTGAAAAATAGCGCCGCAATTCCTCCACAATAGTCCTTCTTAAATTTTCAGGAAGCGCCCTTTTTTCGCGATTTCCTTTGTAGTTCACATTGTAGGCCCACCCGCAGTACACCAAGTAGGACACGTGGTGCTTAAAAATTAACATGGCATACTTCTGTGGTAAACCAGCACTCATCCCCCTATATTTCTCCCTGAGTGCCGGTGGCAGCTCGAGCAGGATTATGTCGGGCACCGTATCGATGCAAGCGTATGTAGGTTGGGTTCTGGAAGCGGGTGTTCTTCTGTGAGCGGGTGTGCTTGTGGCGGCGGGCGAGGGTAGGTTGTCTGGGAGGAAGATTTCCTCCTTTCTTGGTCGCCGTGTTGTCTCCTGGCGTGGTCTTGACGGGGTTGTCATGTTATCCTCCTCCTCAACGGCATACATGTACACAAATTCTTCTGGTGGAAGGGGTGCGCTTGGTGTTGGAAGGTGGTCGAAGGTCCCATTCATCACATCCATGCCACCCTCCTGCTCCGGCATCAGGGATACAGGGACATGAACACCGAGCAAATTATGTATCCCCGCTATGTCAGTCTCTATCTTCTCCCTCCGTCGATCCATCTTCTCCATCTGTTGATCCATCATCTCCATCCGTTGATCCATCTTCTGCATCCGTTGATCCATATTTAGCATGGTCTCTAAAAGCAGATCTATCTTTCCCAGCACAGTAGAGTTCCCGGGGATATCCACACTTAATCCATTCAGCATGCGGTCTAACGAGCTGGTCCTTGTGCATGGAGTGCTGTGGGCATCTGGGTGGATGGGTGCTACGGAGGATGAGATGAGGGATCCATGGAGAGAAGCGGCAGCATCGTCGAAGAAGGATGGAGGAGGTGACCTGTGGATTTCCGGGTGAGAAGCGGCAGCGTCCTCGAAGAGGGATGGAGAAAGCGACCTGTGGATTTCCGGGTGAGAAAAGGCAGAGTCCTCTAAGCGTAATGGAGAAAGTGATCCGTGGATTTCAGGGGCACCAGCGGCAGCATCGTCGAAGAGCAGTGGCGAAGATGGGCTGTGGAATTTCGGGAGAGCGGCGGCAGCGTCGTGGACGAGTAGTGGAGAAGTATGGCTGTAGATTTCCGGGAGAGCGGCGGCAGAGTCGTCGAAGCATAAACGAGGAATTGGCCTGCGGGTTCGATGGGTTGGCTGCCTTTTGTTTTGCATTGTGTTTACATCACCGAATTTCTTCTTGACATAATAAGGCTTACGTGTATTAAAACCCTTAGCCTTTGGGGTCAGCAGAAAGTTTTCTTTATTGGCCTTAGCCTGTCGCTTTGGCCTTGGCTTGGAAACGGCTGCCGTATTCCGCTTTTTCTGTGTTACAGGCACGGCAGAGGTGAGTGGCTTCTTGCGTCCGTAGAATCGGGGTTGATCCATGGACGCAGATGGCACAATGCAGTATCTGGACAAGGGCAAGTTCAGATGCAGATCATCGAGTGGGAGGCTATACAAAGTGTGTAACCTTTTATGCATGGGGACGAGGTACAGGTGTTGAAAATGGGCGTACTCCAATGTGAGTCATCAACGTATAAATACACCATCCATTTTGTGGATTCACTGCACATTGAATACACATCGACTAAACATCGAATATACATTCTTTTGTTTGTATTTCTTTCTACTCGCAGCAATGCCTGTTAAAAAGATTTCAAAGGATCTCAGCATGAGAATTAAGGAGATGTACACGAGCGGACACCGAATTGCAGATATCCTACGCTGGTTAGCTACTTCTGGCCTCGTTGTGCCATCAACCACCGTGTGCTATCAGGCACACAGAAAAACCAAACAATGCACGAGGACACCAACGGTAACTAACACGTAAGTATATTTATATAACTATATAATACAGTATATCTATTATTGTTTATACTGCTGCATATTAATTGAACTATATATTGTGTAGATCTATCTAATTTTATAGTTATTTTGGTATATTTATATAACTACAGTATTTAATTATATAAATTATAATTATATAAATATAACTACAGTATAAAATACAGTATATCTATTGTTTATATTGCTGCATTTTAATAGAACTATATATTGTGTAGATCTATATAATTTTATACTATTTTTACTGTAAATGTTGTGCTGTACTTGTGGCCTACTGCACTGTAACTTACCGGATTGTTGTTTTTCTGTACATTTTTGGGAGACAACTCTTCTGGTCGACAAAATAAGTGAAGAGAATGATGAGAAGAGTGCCTTAATGGTCAAATACACTCTGCAGCAAAATCACAATCTCACTGTATCCGAGACCAGCATAAAGAAGATGAGACGCAGAATTGGATGGAAATATGAACGTGTGAGGTTAGTACTGGACAGTACAGGAGGTAAAAGTGTTGTTTAAGAAACTGTACTGTACCTATAAAATTATTCTTTGTCATTACAGAGCGTACCCTATAATAAGGGACATAACAAAATTAAGAGTGTGGTCCAGGCCCAGGCATGGATCGACAGTGTAGAAACTTTCCAGGATTGCATCTTCACTGACGAGTCTACTGTTTCGCTGGAGAGATTTGCCACCTTTGCATTCCACAAAAAAGGTCGCATATCTATGAAGCTGCGTCCAAAACACCCAGTGAAGATGCATGTGTGGGGTGCCATCTCTAGGTGTGGACCAGGATGCATCGTCATCTTTGAAGGTACAGTAAAATGTATGTCACACACTTTTGCCGTATGCACTGTACTGTACTAATGTGCAGTTTTTTCAGCACTTTTCTTTTCTTGTTATAGGAATCATGAATGAAGCTTTCTTCCAAGAGAAAATTGTGCCTGAGATTGTGGAATACATCACACGTGAGTTCCCGGATGGTCACCATTTCTACCAGGACAACGATTCGAAGCACACCGCGTCAACAGCACATATCCTTGAGCGCGGTATCAACTGCGTGAAGACGCCAGAGGAGTAAGTGCGGTAACCGTGTCTCATTTTTTCCCACTGTTTTTACTGTGTACTGTATCTCTTTAACTAATTGTCTTTTTTTTCCCCTCCAATGACAGATCGCCAGACTTCAATCCTATCGAAATGGTCTGGCATCAACTGAAGGACCATATCCGAAAAGTCGTGAAACCCTCCAAAAAGGATGAGTTGGCGCAAGGCATACTGAGTTTTTGGAATGATGTACTCACCGTGGAACGTTGCAATAAATATATTGACCATATTGCGACTGTGTTGCCCATTGTGATCGCGCGTAATGGGCAAGCATCAGGAAGGTAGTATGGTATAGTACTGTACTGTAGTATTGTAAGTACAGTATGATACAGGTAAGTATGGCACGTATTTTTTCCCCCTGAGAGAGCAGCACCAGCCATCTGGTAACAAAGTATTTAACAGTAGTCACAGTATACAGTAGTTCAAGTATAGACTAGTTTGACAGTACTAATTTCATACTGTAGTCCAATATGAAGTAGCTATAAAGTACACAATGCCATAATACAGTATGCACCTAACTGCTCAATTTTTTTTCTTTCCAGAGAGAGCAGCACCAGCCATCTGGTTACAAAGTATTTAACAGTAGTCACAGTATACAGTAGTTCCAGTATAGACTAGTTTGACAGTACTATACAGTATGCACATAACTGCACTAATTTTTTGTTTTCTTGTATTTTCAGAAAAAAGGATGGACTGGACGCACTTTGCCTCACGTCAGCCGATTCACTAAACAATGTAAAATGCCCGCGGCGCCTAAAACGGCCGAAAACATGCCGCATCTGCCCGCGATTTTAAAAATCGCGGGGAAACGGCCGCAGGAGGCTAAAGGCCTGTAAGTGTACAGTATCTGAACTGCAGTCATGATGTACACAAAACCTCTCCTCTCTCAATGAACTACTGTACTGTACACAGAATGAGGAAGAAGATAAAGACGGAAAAAATTATATTATATATATTAATATATATTATATATTATTAATATTATATCAATGTGCATTATTCATGATTATCCACCGGCCCTCAATTTTCATCTGACAGAAGAACTGAATAAAGAATGCATTTTGTATTATTTATGATTATTTGTATATTTGTATTTTTTGTTCCTGATAAAATAAAACAAATATTTCTTTACATTCATGATAATCTTAATCATTGACAACCCCCCACACCTACACCAAAGAAAAAGAAAGAATGACAAAAAGTGGTAATTTATTTAATCAACAACATGAATCAGATAATGGGTTTTTTAACTCTCAATGGCAAGCTTTAGAAACGGAATGGCTCTGAAGAGGTGTCTGTCGATAAGACGTTCAAATCCTTGAGCGAGCCTTGTGTATGTGCATGGGGGAGGGGGGTACAGGGTACAGCTGCATGAAGGATAAGCTGTACTGCAGTTCAAAGAAATGGCATATTTTCAAAAGGCAGGTTATCATAATAATTTGATCCCTAAACCCCCAAATACATAAAAAGCACACAAATCAACCATGTGCAGTCAAATGCACAGTGTCGCAGTCAAAAGCTACAGCTCAGATTGAATATCGTAATATCAAGATGGTTTAGGCAGGCTTGTGGAGAAAATAAAAATAAAAAATGAGGAGAATTTTTTTTTTTTTGTTCACTCACTTTTGAATTTCTCAAGCAAGCAGTGGTGAACTTACAGACGCATGCGCAGTAATCATCAGCTATCAAGCAGGAATGTGATTGAAACCAGAAAGACACACATTCAAAGGAATGGTGTTGGAGAGGTGTACTGTACTGTAGATAAGATAAGAATTTGAAAAATTGCAGTGCTTTAAATTATCCTGTGTGTGCGGGGGCGAGCGAGGGGAGAGCGCTGTATATGCCGAAATGTGATACTGTTACAGTACTGTACACGCCTATGCATTTCAACAATTTTCATATGAGACATACAGCACTGCAAATGCATGTATAAATATGCAAATGTACAATTACTGCGCGCGCACACGCAGACTGTGTACTGACGTAGGTTGAACTGCTAAAGAAATTAGACTTCGAAGACAACAGCTCGCGAACGCCCCCCTGAGATTTAGACAGTATTGCAGTATTGCAGACAGCGCTAATAAAATGCTAATATTATGAGAGCTAAAATACCGCAATACACTCCTGACAAAAAAAAATGCATCTACCTGCGGTTATCAGAGTTGCGCCGCTGCTGCCGTACTAGGGTAAAGGCGGCCGCAGCTGTAGACACAATCCGACAACATTTTACCGGAAAGTCCACCCTGAAATTCATAGTCTGAGAATCTCCACTGGTTAGCAGTCCTGGAAAGGCAAAAGACACATACATTCTTTATTGTTGCATATTTGACACCCAATGCATGGCAGAACATATACAACAGTCAGGCCCAAGAGCTGAAACTCTAGGGCCCCAAAACATGGATCAGGGGCAACCAAGTGGGCTTGAGCTTTATTAGTGAGCCTGGTTACCCCCTCTCGGAACCACGGACATAGAAATCCCCAGCTCATATACAGTGCAAAAAAAAAATATATATATATATATATATATATATATATATATATATATATATATATAGAGAGAGAGAGAGAGAGAGAGAGAGAGAGAGAGAGAGAGAGAGAGAGAGAAGAAATGACCTAGGCGCAAATATGCAGGGAAAGAAAAAAAGAGAAAAACATCATAGGGCAGTATATCTGAGCAATTCAGGGATTAGGTGGTAAGATATACACTTACAATTAATTCAGCAAATATCAGCCTTTAATCCCCAGTGGGACTCAGGAACTCTGCTTCTGGTGATCTTTATTTTCTTTGTGTCCTCTAGATTTATACTTCACAGGATAATCCAGACAGCTATTGCAGCATCACCATCCGTCTGCTGCTAGATGATACCTTGCAAGGGATGGATCTCACAGGGGAAGAGGGGGGGGGGGGCGGGTAGGGAATAATAGAGAAAAGGAATAGTATAAAACCTTTTAATAAAATCTATCTAAAAAACAACAAATGGTATTCAACTCACATGCTGTGAATCGAATTCAGGCAGTTGAGAGTTTAAGTGAGTCTCTCACACTCATGTCCGTAGAACGCCGGTTCTCTGCACTGTTGTTGTGTGTGGTTACTTCCGCATCACGTGCTCCGGCTCCGGCTCTCGCGAGACTCTATCTCCCACTGTAGTTAGTACGCTGCCTCTGCTCCGTTGCATAGGATCTGTCCACGGCGTGTCTCCAACTGCTCTGCCAATGCGTTTGCCCTACGCGTTTCTCCACTTGGGCTTCGTCTGGGGCTAATGTCCTTAACCTCCTAACGATTGTACCTGATATAATGGTTACTAACATGACGATAGTATCACATATAGTATCACATATTCTTATGTTATTTAATTAATCAACATCCAACCAAATAAGATTGGTCTGTTGATTGTTGAACCAACTATTAGAATGTACCTGATGATATCTGCCTATCACTATTGGACCTCATCAAGTAACTAATCCAACATATTTATGTTATCAAACAGATAATATATATTTAGGAACACTTAACCCTATAGTGAAACTAATTCACACCACATACTTAGGACGAATTATTATATCAATATCCAGAAGGATCATAAATGGTCATTAGGGAACATATTCTGAAACACATTGATTATGGATAAACCACAATCTTCTAAACTAACAACGGGATTTGTTCAGTTCCCTTTAGTTAAACTGGTATGAAAGGTATGAAATATACCTCTCAGCTTATCTTAAACTGTACATAGAAAATAAGCTTGATGAAACCTTTAAACAGCAATAATAGGCTCTACACACACACTCATTATCAACATAGAGCCTAAGGTAAACACTGATGGAAGAATGATTTGATGTATCAAACCTATCATATTTGTATACAGTGCCAAGGGTCAAAGAGGCGAACAATTACCAATAATCCAAATGGGCTAGCCAGAAGTCTACTCAAAAATTAGTATGAATTGATTAAACATAACAAATTCAAATTACCCGTGATTAATTAAATTATAATATTAGATTAATAATTAATTAATTAATACTACCAGAATTGTGATATTTAACCCAAAAATTACTATAATAAACATCTAAAAATTATTATATTAAATAATATTAAATAATTGTGGAAACACCTAAATATTTACTCATATGTAATTACAATTTTAATTCATTGATTTTCATTATAATTCATTTATTTTATATTAGTGCCTAAAATACATTACATTTATAGCTATATTCAATCAATTAAGAAAGCTTCACCTAATTCATCCATATTTTACATCAAATACACCACATATCTTGGGGGACACATGTTTAAACACACTTTTATCATATGGTATTAATATTATACATATTTAAATCGACAAATCCAGAACCAACATGTACATGTTCAATCTCCATATAGGGAGAAATAACTTATCACCGACTAATTCCCATATAGTTCATTCGAAAAGGGGGATAATTAACATTTAGTGGATCAATACAAATATAGGGTATGGTATTCCATCCTATTAATTAATATTTAATTCAATATCAACATATACTCAATCTTATATAGATCCTTAGGGAGATCTTATATACGGGATTCCATAGATACTAAAATTAACCCCATTAATGAATGGGTCAGGATGAGAATAATATAGATTTCAACAATATATTTGTTCAAATGTCACAGACTTCTTACCCAAAGGAGACCAAAAACTCACTATGGATTTTTTTTATGAACGTATTCCAATATGGTAAGCAGAGGATGGAAAATGCAAAAATGTTAATACAACGTATACATAGGAGACTGAGGCTGATATACATAGGAGACTCAAGCTGATTTAGGACTGGAGAGAGGTATATATAACTTGTTGGAGAACAATGATATACTATTACTGTTATATTCCCTAAGGAATGATCCCAGGTCGATATCTATGTTCATACCTTGTGGTATTAAAGTTTTCAAGGTATAAATCCAAAAGGTTTCTTGTCTGGATATCTTAATGACCTGGTTACCACCCCTCCAATTTGGATGAATCTTATCAATACCAAAGAATTTTAAGCCATTTGGATTCTGATCATGATGTTCTTTAAAGTGTTTTGATACACTGTGTTGTAGAAAACCCCTCTCTATATTCTTTATATGTTCAGCTATTCTCAATTTCAGTTTGGGTGTTGACCTTCCTATGTATTGTTTATTACATGGACATTGTAGCATGTAAATTACATAACTTGAGTTGCAGTCAATAAAATCTTTTATTTCGTGCTCCTCTTGTGTTATTTCTGATTCTATTTTCTTAAATGATTTCTGTGCATTATGATTCAATTTACATCCTCTACATGTCAAACACTTAAAAAAACCATTGGTAACATTTATGGTCTTAATACATTCCTTTTACAAGCAGCTAGGAGCTAGTCTCTGTTTCAAATTCGAAGCTTTGGTAAATATTATTTCTGGTTTCGTTGGTAATATTTGTTGTAAAATGGGGTCTTTGTGGAGAATATTCCAGAGTTTCTGGAATATTTTCCTGATGTATTGGGAGGAATTTGTATATCTTGTGATAAATGGTATTGATATTTTACCTTTCTCTCATCTTAGACCCTCTCCCTCTTTAGATTTATACGTCAACAAATCTTTCCGCTCCATCTGTGTGACTTTATTGTACTGCACCGACACACTTTATTCGAGCAAATACCCAGTATGTACCTGGCAGATACCTGGAATGCGCAGCTCCTCACCTCTGACAAGCCCCGTTGCGTTTGCCTTCCCAGCCTGGGTTCATGCCTGGCTGATGGGCGGCTGATCTGTTAAATGATAATGATTAGGATTTAATAGGCTGCAATGCTTCGCGTGTCTACCAGATGGCATAAATTCATGAATTGTAATGCAGTATATATATATACTGTGCAGTATTGCAGCCAGCGGGAATAAAATGCTCCAATCCCTGCCTGGAAAAAACCTCAATGCACTCGGGCAGAAAACAGTCACAAACCTCAATACACCCGGGTATACCCGAATTCGTGGGACTAGCCGAGCTCGAATAAAGTGTGTCGCCAGTGTATGCCTCATCCACTATGTCCCTTTTATATTTCCTCTCAGAGAACCTGTTCATCAATTCATGTGCTTGTTCATGAAGGACCTGATCTTGAGTACAGTTACGTTTAATCCTCTGTAGTTGGCCTAGAGGAATGTTATTGATCCATTTATCTTGATGTCCACTATCTCCCATCAAGAAGTTATGGCAATCCACCTCTTTCACATATGTTTTAGTTTCTAACATCCCATTGGAAACATATAATTGTAAATCTAGAAAGTCGATACTTGTATGACTATATTTATATGTAAACCTAAGATTGTAGGGATTGTTGTTTAGTTGTGTCAGAAATGTCATGAGTCATTCTAGACTCCCATCCCATACAAATAGTATATCATCAATCTATCTATGCCAGGATACCAGATTTGCCCCGAACTCGTGGCCCGACCAGATGAAAATGTCCTCACACATTCCCATAAAAATGTTGGCATAGTTCGGAGCAAATATGATACCCATAGCGGTGCCCATAATCTGCAGGTAATATTTGTCATCGTACCAAAAATAGTTATGACTGAGTATATGTTTTATGCAGTCTACGATGAATTTAACTTGTGTTCTATCCAATTCACCGTTTTGGACAAGATTTTCTTTCACTGCGTTACTCCCATGGGTATGGTCTATCACTGTGTAGAGTGTGGAAACGTCACAGGTGACCAATATATAGTTTTCACTCCATGTCATGTTCTGTACAATGTTCAATATCTGGATACTGTCCTGGACATAGGATTTTAACTTTCTCACTGGATTTTTCAGAAATGTATCAATATAGCCTGAAAGGTTTGCGGTTATTGATTTGATCCCAGAGACAATTGGGCGTCCGGGGGGGGGGGGGGGGGTAAGTGGCATCCTTATGAAGTTTAGGTAAATAGTAGAAGATTGGGATTCTTGGAGACTCTGTGTTTAAGTATTCCCATTCTGATTTATTGAGAATCCCATCTCTATATCCTTCATTTAATAATTCCAATAGTTCTTTTTTGTGTTGTTCAGTGGGGTTGTTTTTTAACACTCTATATGTTTCCATGTCCCCCAATAGTCTATGGGATTCCCTATCATAATCTCTTCTATTCAGGATAACCACCCTCCCCCCCTTGTCTGCCGGTTTAATCACAATATCCTCCCTATTGGAAAGTTCTTCTTCTGCTTCTAACTTGCGTTTAGTCAGATTTTTTGTAGTTCTAGGCTTCTTATTGTAGAGGGAGAAAGGGGGTGGCCCGGGATTAAAGGGGTTACACCCCATTTGAGCATCCCCTGACCTCACCCGAGAGTCAAAGGGTTAACTGGGCTAAGACCCAGAGCAGGGATTTAACCCCTGTAATGACATGTACATGTGTATTCCCCTGTTCCATTGTAATGTCTGGTTTAATCAGTGTCTGCATCACACACACACTAGAATCCACCCGGGAGCACAAGGGTTAATAGTCCTTTAATGATTATAGCTCTTTGTGAAGTTTTCCCGCCTTTTCAGGCACCATTTTGCAGGTCCCCATTGGCCGCCATTAGGGCTCCATGCATTCTAATGGAGAATCTTGTTGTTTTAGTCCTGTTTCTTGTAAAGACCAGCAGGTGGCGTCCGAGAGGGAGAGCGGCGGTTTCCCATTGAAAGTCAATGGGCCCATCGACTTCAATGGAGGTTCCTCAAGGTAGCTTTCGAAGAACAAGTTGGCTGCCGTCCAGACCGCAAACCGCAAAGTGGATACATTTTCAATAGGAGAGCTTTGATCACTTACAAGTCAAGGTCAACGTCAAGTGGCGTGGGAATAAACAGTTCTAGGGCCCCTAGGAATAAAATTCTTTTTGCCCCTAGTTCCTAGGCTTCCCCCCTTTTGTTAGCATGATGTCAAAGGGGCTAACACATTACACATTACTTTGTATTTCTATTGTGCTGTGTTATAAAAACATGATTAGTTACATTAAGTACTTCATGTAATTGTCAGAATAGTGTAACCTTTTACGTGTATAATGTTTTAAATATGTGATTTTTTACTGCTATGAATAATTAAAGAATAGATCAATGTCTTATTCATGTTAAGTCTTTGGCTAGTGTCTTAAAGGAACACTTCATATAAGATGCTTCATGTGTGTCAAGATAATAAATTATATAGTTAAGAAACATGAAATACATTATAGTAATAGCAACTACATATTATTGAATGTTTGCATGTATTTCATTATGATTGTAATGTTAAAAGCATGTCTGAAGTCACACATTATGCATGTTTATAATATTTACATGTTTTATCTTGAATAACTCTCTTTACTACTGAGACAATCGTGTTACCAATTATGCTCACACAATAACATTCCATGATTATTTTTTACACAATGCACTGCTACACTTGCATGTTCCTACTGTTCTTCACACAGCAATAAAATCACAAATGAGATATGGATATGTTAATGTTTTTATTTTACTTGATCTTATGTGAAGCACAATCAAGTGTGTTCATGTTTCAAATGATTGCTAATAAACACCTTCATCGTGTTATGTGCTGTCATATATGTGTCCAAATTATTGTTAACAAATTTCATTGCACACACTTGTGTACATAGCAATTGAATGGATTTTGATTGTGTTGTAAGCTTGTAGTTCCACATTTTGTGTAGTCATTATCAAACATGGATCATTATATTAGTCGCATGTTGTTATGTGCATATTAACAGTTACTCATTGTTTAACAACAGTAATTAGTTTTGCTACTGTGAGAAAATTTTAAACTAAAAGCATGTGATCAGCGCTCAAACCTATAAACCTATACCTAAATATTAACTAAAATAACCAGGTGTTTAACAAATATAAAATAAATATTAAAAGTTTCCCCTATAGGAAAACCTTAATGTGAATTCCTCACAGCCTGTTGTGGCAGGTTGGGGAATGGCTGCCCTGGGAATATAACAACCCTATCCACAAGGGCTGTATAACATATACAGAGAGATAACAAGTGACACAGATACAACACAGACTATAATTCCCTGGCGCACTATCAGATATTGAACCTGACGAATCGGTGTAGTCCCATGAATCAACAGATGGTATAAAGAAGATCCACAGTCCACATTGTCCCGTTCTTTTACACAGAATGCTGGTCTGAAAATACAAATAAAACAACCATTGCGCAGTACCCTATGGTCAGTATTCCAAGACCCCACCGTTGCTATCTACTTACTTAAAAATAGATAAGAATGGGCCTCAAAAGGTATCTTTAAGTCCCCCACGATTGGCTCCGACTGATTCCTGCTGCTGGTATCACGCTTTACACTTCCAGCATCAGCATCACCATACCGATTGGGAACAGAAAGGGGCACCAATAGTATAGCACTATAACATTTATTGTTAAAAATGACAAGCATAAAAACATGCACTCACATGCGAGAATGCCCTATGTGTGTCCTACAACGTGCCGTCCGCTTCACATGGGAGGATGCCGAGGGATTGCAGGGGGAGGCTGGAGCCGGCGTGGGTCCCCGCTTCGTGGCCGCGACTTGGAGCGCCTAGTCCCTCCTCCGATGACGTTCCCCGTCAATCAACCTCCTTTCCTTCCACAGGGTTAGCACGTTGCAGCACGTTCAACAAGCTCCACCCTACGCGCGTTTCGTGACTCTGACGTCACTTCTTCAGGGGTAATGGAGCTGTGGGGGCACTTGAGGTATTTTATACCCTTGTGCAAAGCTGACAGGGAGTTCCCATTGGTTGAATGTCTGATTGGGAACTCCTATTAATTGTCCACTTATTGGCTGATACCTGGCAATTCGTGTGTTTAGCAGGTTTAACCACTTCATGCCTGTACAGCCAATTGCACTAGATTATTACATTCTAGCATGCTATAAAACACTTTACAAAAAGTTATTTTATACATCAGTAACATAAAAACCATAATAAAACTCTATGAATTATAAAATTCTATGAATTATAAAAATAAAAAGTAATTAGCAACCTTGTGGCCTATTATTCAATGTGCGAGATAGCTATTTGTATTGATCACTTTTGCTAACAGCATAAAGGACCCAGAGGTGGAAAGAGATTATTTGCATAGCAAAAAAAAACAAAAACCGATAACCTGGTTATGCAACATTCAACATCAGCAGTTACAGACCTAACTGTCCCTCAAAAATGCTGCCAGGTCAAATTCGATGTTTAGTCCTCTCGGGGTTAAGGTTTTGAGGGTATATATCCAGTAGCTTTCGCGTCTGGATATAAGATTGATTTTATCACCCCCCCTCCAATTCTGCTTGGGGCAGTCAATCCCTTTACAGATTAACCCTTCCGGATTTTGTCCATGTTTATTCTTAAAGTGACTGGAGACACTATGTGTCTCCAGACCCCTTTTTATATATTAGACATGTTCTGCAAGACGTCGTTTCAATGGTCTACCTGTTCGCCCTACATATTGTAGTCCACAAGGGCACTCTAACAGGTAGACCACAAAAGGAGTCTTGCAGGAAATAAACGATTTGATGGGAAATCTGACACCTGTAACATTGGATTGAAAATATTTGCATTTACTGCTGTACCTACAGCCAATACATTTGTCACATGTAAAGAATCCGTCCAATTCCTTAAGCCATGTTGTACTTTTTGTTTTTACGGAATTGAACGGACAGCTCGGGGACAGTTGAAGCTTTAAATTATTGGCCCTTTTAAACACTATCTGGGGGTGTTTAGGTAGTATTGTTTTAAGTATAGCATCCCCCTGGAGAATACTCCAATGTTTCTTAATTATTTGTGTTATTTTGTTTGACATCCCATTAAACTTGGTTATAAAGGGGATGAACTCTACACCCTCTACTTGTTTTAATTTCTTATTGTCCATACTGATAAGGTCATTTCTATCTATGTCCTTTACACTTTCTAAGGCCTTCTCAACCATATTGGGATTATATTCCCTCTGGATAAATTTATCCTTAAGATCACTGGCCTGCATCTCAAATATTTCTGGTTGAGAGCAATTTCTTTTAGTTCTTAAGAACTGGCCCTTGGGAATATTGTTAATCCATCTATGGTTGTGATGGCTAGACGCCAGAAGGTATGTATTGGCATCTACTTTTTTATAAAAGGTCTTAGTTTGAATAGACCCTCGCTCTATGAACAATGTAAGATCTAAAAAGTCTATACTTGTGGGGCTGATGTTAAAGGTGAATTTTAGGTTCATATTGTTGTTATTTACATATTTTTGGAACTCCCCAAGTTCCTCAACACCTCCACCCCAGATACATAGCACGTCGTCTATATAGCGTTTCCATAGTACAAGGCCCGCCCCAAATGGGCCGCCGGAATGGATGTATTCATCCTCCCACATGCCCATAAAGATGTTAGCATAACTAGGGGCGAACCTTGTACCCATGGCAGTGCCACATATCTGGAGGTAGTGGCTGTTGTCATAGCTGAAGAAATTATGTGTAAGTATATAACGTATCCCTTCTATTATAAAATCTCGAAATCCCTGTTCTAGACTATCATCTTGATTTAACACCCTACTGATTGCTCTAATACCCAGGTCATGATTTATGACGGTATATAGAGACGTCACGTCACACGTGACCCAAATATAATGATCTTCCCATTTTAGGTCCCTAACTAGATTTAGTACGTGTGTGGTGTCTCTTAGAAAAGACGGAATTTTAGGTACATATTTCTGCAGAGTGGAGTCAATAAACTGCGACAAATTGGATGTCAATGATTTGATCCCTGATATTATGGGGCGTCCAGGGGGATTCCAAAGATCCTTATGGATCTTAGGAATAAAATAGAAAATTGGAATCCTTGGATGGGGTACATCCAAGAACTCCAATTCACCCTTGGAGATATTACCATCCAAGAAACCCTTACTGAGGTATTCCTGGAGTTCTGTCTTAAACTCTATGGATGGATTACCCTGCAGTTTTTTATATGTAACTCCATCACTTAGGATTCTCAAGGACTCTTTTTTATAGCAGTCAGAGTCCATTATAACTATGCCTCCCCCTTTGTCCGCAGACTTAATTACAATTTGTTTATTGTTTTCCAGACTCTTTACTGCATCTTTTTCTAACTTACTGAGATTGTTTTTGGGGATTTTAAACTCACTGGTTGCCTTTTCCATATCCTGAATGACTAGTTCAGAAAATGATTCTAAGAAACTACCCTTCACGTGTTTAGGATAAAACACTGAGGGTTTTTTAAATTGAGTGGTGGAGGACGATCTGCTCTCACTATTTTTATTACTCTGGAGAGTCTCCCTACTTACAGCATCTTTTATAAAGTACTTTTTAAGTGTTAACCGTCTTACAAATTTTTGGGTATCTATGAATAAATCAAACATATTGGGTCCTTTAGAGGGAGCAAAGTTAAGGCCTCTGGACAAAACTTTTTCCTCAACCTCAGTGGTTTTGTAACTACTGATATTGAATATATTACCAACCTCTACCGGTGGCTTGGCTGCTCTGACTTTTTTCTCTTTCCTTCTTCCACCTCTTTTTCCTCTGAATCCTCTATTCTTTTGCGTCTCGCCGACCTGGGGGTGTCTTGTCTCCCCACTGCGTTCTCTACCTCGCTGTTTTTCCGTATAGGGAAATTGTACTCTCTGTCGTGATCTAAAAAAGACAATTGATGTTGATTATTTTCATAGTTGAAAGGAGGTGCATTGAAGGGCCTGAAATTGTTAGATCTAAAAACATTATTATCATACCCTCTATATGCTTCTCTGGGTTCATCATGATAATAATCATGGTGCCCATACCTATCATTCCCATTGGCATACCCTCCTCGTGGTGGGCCATGGTATCTATGATGTTCCTCCCTTACAGGTGCTTGTGGCCTAGCTCCCATGTAGGGCCTATGGGGTCCCATCTTTCTATTTGATGTTTTTTCTTTTTCATTGTCTTTTTTTGATTTTGGTTTAATATCTTCCTTTTGTAGCACTTTGTTATTTGGAGTGGATTTCACCTCAACTGTGGATGTATCCTCTGCAATAATGACTTTCTTTTCAGTTTTCCAGTCCCTTTGTCTATTCTGTTCATAATCTTTCTTGTCCCTGATAAATTTTTTCTGTTTGGAACTAATGACCTCTTTCTCTAATTTTTCTATTCTCTGAATAATCTTTTCGTCTAGTACCTTGTACTCTTTGAGATCAGAGAATTGGCCTAATTTTTCTTGGATTTCTATAATCTCTTTATCCAAAACTTCTAGGGATTTTGTTCTGTACTGAATAGACAACTGGACTAAACCGAATGCACATGTATCCAGAAGATTATTCCACTCTTTCATAAAGATCTCATTATCAGTTTCTAGAGTGGGAGGATGAATACATCCATTCCGGCGGCCCATTTGGGGCGGGCCTTGTACTATGGAAACGCTATATAGACGACGTGCTATGTATCTGGGGTGGAGGTGTTGAGGAACTTGGGGAGTTCCAAAAATATGTAAATAACAACAATATGAACCTAAAATTCACCTTTAACATCAGCCCCACAAGTATAGACTTTTTAGATCTTACATTGTTCATAGAGCGAGGGTCTATTCAAACTAAGACCTTTTATAAAAAAGTAGATGCCAATACATACCTTCTGGCGTCTAGCCATCACAACCATAGATGGATTAACAATATTCCCAAGGGCCAGTTCTTAAGAACTAAAAGAAATTGCTCTCAACCAGAAATATTTGAGATGCAGGCCAGTGATCTTAAGGATAAATTTATCCAGAGGGAATATAATCCCAATATGGTTGAGAAGGCCTTAGAAAGTGTAAAGGACATAGATAGAAATGACCTTATCAGTATGGACAATAAGAAATTAAAACAAGTAGAGGGTGTAGAGTTCATCCCCTTTATAACCAAGTTTAATGGGATGTCAAACAAAATAACACAAATAATTAAGAAACATTGGAGTATTCTCCAGGGGGATGCTATACTTAAAACAATACTACCTAAACACCCCCAGATAGTGTTTAAAAGGGCCAATAATTTAAAGCTTCAACTGTCCCCGAGCTGTCCGTTCAATTCCGTAAAAACAAAAAGTACAACATGGCTTAAGGAATTGGACGGATTCTTTACATGTGACAAATGTATTGGCTGTAGGTACAGCAGTAAATGCAAATATTTTCAATCCAATGTTACAGGTGTCAGATTTCCCATCAAATCGTTTATTTCCTGCAAGACTCCTTTTGTGGTCTACCTGTTAGAGTGCCCTTGTGGACTACAATATGTAGGGCGAACAGGTAGACCATTGAAACGACGTCTTGCAGAACATGTCTAATATATAAAAAGGGGTCTGGAGACACATAGTGTCTCCAGTCACTTTAAGAATAAACATGGACAAAATCCGGAAGGGTTAATCTGTAAAGGGATTGACTGCCCCAAGCAGAATTGGAGGGGGGGTGATAAAATCAATCTTATATCCAGACGCGAAAGCTACTGGATATATACCCTCAAAACCTTAACCCCGAGAGGACTAAACATCGAATTTGACCTGGCAGCATTTTTGAGGGACAGTTAGGTCTGTAACTGCTGATGTTGAATGTTGCATAACCAGGTTATCGGTTTTTGTTTTTTTTTGCTATGCAAATAATCTCTTTCCACCTCTGGGTCCTTTATGCTGTTAGCAAAAGTGATCAATACAAATAGCTATCTCGCACATTGAATAATAGGCCACAAGGTTGCTAATTACTTTTTATTTTTATAATTCATAGAATTTTATAATTCATAGAGTTTTATTATGGTTTTTATGTTACTGATGTATAAAATAACTTTTTGTAAAGTGTTTTATAGCATGCTAGAATGTAATAATCTAGTGCAATTGGCTGTACAGGCATGAAGTGGTTAAACCTGCTAAACACACGAATTGCCAGGTATCAGCCAATAAGTGGACAATTAATAGGAGTTCCCAATCAGACATTCAACCAATGGGAACTCCCTGTCAGCTTTGCACAAGGGTATAAAATACCTCAAGTGCCCCCACAGCTCCATTACCCCTGAAGAAGTGACGTCAGAGTCACGAAACGCGCGTAGGGTGGAGCTTGTTGAACGTGCTGCAACGTGCTAACCCTGTGGAAGGAAAGGAGGTTGACTGACGGGGAACGTCATCGGAGGAGGGACTAGGCGCTCCAAGTCGCGGCCACGAAGCGGGGACCCACGCCGGCTCCAGCCTCCCCCTGCAATCCCTCGGCATCCTCCCATGTGAAGCGGACGGCACGTTGTAGGACACACATAGGGCATTCTCGCATGTGAGTGCATGTTTTTATGCTTGTCATTTTTAACAATAAATGTTATAGTGCTATACTATTGGTGCCCCTTTCTGTTCCCAATCGGTATGGTGATGCTGATGCTGGAAGTGTAAAGCGTGATACCAGCAGCAGGAATCAGTCGGAGCCAATCGTGGGGGACTTAAAGATACCTTTTGAGGCCCATTCTTATCTATTTTTAAGTAAGTAGATAGCAACGGTGGGGTCTTGGAATACTGACCATAGGGTACTGCGCAATGGTTGTTTTATTTGTATTTTCAGACCAGCATTCTGTGTAAAAGAACGGGACAATGTGGACTGTGGATCTTCTTTATACCATCTGTTGATTCATGGGACTACACCGATTCGTCAGGTTCAATATCTGATAGTGCGCCAGGGAATTATAGTCTGTGTTGTATCTGTGTCACTTGTTATCTCTCTGTATATGTTATACAGCCCTTGTGGATAGGGTTGTTATATTCCCAGGGCAGCCATTCCCCAACCTGCCACAACAGGCTGTGAGGAATTCACATTAAGGTTTTCCTATAGGGGAAACTTTTAATATTTATTTTATATTTGTTAAACACCTGGTTATTTTAGTTAATATTTAGGTATAGGTTTATAGGTTTGAGCGCTGATCACATGCTTTTAGTTTAAAATTTTCTCACTTTCTGTTCTATCCATTATTGCATATCAGCAGCCAACCATATCACAAACATGTCACTTTTATCTAGTTGAGCACTTCGTAGTTGTAATCTAGATAAAATATTTTCAGAGGATGCAGACGTAGAGAATAAAGATGTAGACACTGAAAATTTAGATACACTCCTTAATAAAGTAGAAAAACTCCTCACACAAGAAATGAGGCAGATCTGGGAAGTGGTAGCATTGAGAAAATATATAGAACACAAAAGAATACCAAGGGGACTTAGGGTCCTCAAGGTACCCACTCTAGAAACTGATAATGAGATCTTTATGAAAGAGTGGAATAATCTTCTGGATACATGTGCATTCGGTTTAGTCCAGTTGTCTATTCAGTACAGAACAAAATCCCTAGAAGTTTTGGATAAAGAGATTATAGAAATCCAAGAAAAATTAGGCCAATTCTCTGATCTCAAAGAGTACAAGGTACTAGACGAAAAGATTACTCAGAGAATAGAAAAATTAGAGAAAGAGGTCATTAGTTCCAAACAGAAAAAATTTATCAGGGACAAGAAAGATTATGAACAGAATAGACAAAGGGACTGGAAAACTGAAAAGAAAGTCATTATTGCAGAGGATACATCCACAGTTGAGGTGAAATCCACTCCAAATAACAAAGTGCTACAAAAGGAAGATATTAAACCAAAATCAAAAAAAGACAATGAAAAAGAAAAAACATCAAATAGAAAGATGGGACCCCATAGGCCCTACATGGGAGCTAGGCCACAAGCACCTGTAAAGGAGGAACATCATAGATACCATGGCCCACCACGAGGAGGGTATGCCAATGGGAATGATAGGTATGGGCACCATGATTATTATCATGATGAACCCAGAGAAGCATATAGAGGGTATGATAATAATGTTTTTAGATCTAACAATTTCAGGCCCTTCAATGCACCTCCTTTCAACTATGAAAATAATCAACATCAATTGTCTTTTTTAGATCACGACAGAGAGTACAATTTCCCTATACGGAAAAACAGCAAGGTAGAGAACGCAGTGGGGAGACAAGACACCCCCAGGTCGGCGAGACGCAAAAGAATAGAGGATTCAGAGGAAAAAGAGGTGGAAGAAGGAAAGAGAAAAAAGTCAGAGCAGCCAAGCCACCGGTAGAGGTTGGTAATATATTCAATATCAGTAGTTACAAAACCACTGAGGTTGAGGAAAAAGTTTTGTCCAGAGGCCTTAACTTTGCTCCCTCTAAAGGACCCAATATGTTTGATTTATTCATAGATACCCAAAAATTTGTAAGACGGTTAACACTTAAAAAGTACTTTATAAAAGATGCTGTAAGTAGGGAGACTCTCCAGAGTAATAAAAATAGTGAGAGCAGATCGTCCTCCACCACTCAATTTAAAAAACCCTCAGTGTTTTATCCTAAACACGTGAAGGGTAGTTTCTTAGAATCATTTTCTGAACTAGTCATTCAGGATATGGAAAAGGCAACCAGTGAGTTTAAAATCCCCAAAAACAATCTCAGTAAGTTAGAAAAAGATGCAGTAAAGAGTCTGGAAAACAATAAACAAATTGTAATTAAGTCTGCGGACAAAGGGGGAGGCATAGTTATAATGGACTCTGACTACTATAAAAAAGAGTCCTTGAGAATCCTAAGTGATGGAGTTACATATAAAAAAACTGCAGGGTAATCCATCCATAGAGTTTAAGACAGAACTCCAGGAATACCTCAGTAAGGGTTTCTTGGATGGTAATATCTCCAAGGGTGAATTGGAGTTCTTGGATGTACCCCATCCAAGGATTCCAATTTTCTATTTTATTCCTAAGATCCATAAGGATCTTTGGAATCCCCCTGGACGCCCCATAATATCAGGGATCAAATCATTGACATCCAATTTGTCGCAGTTTATTGACTCCACTCTGCAGAAATATGTACCTAAAATCCCGTCTTTTCTAAGAGACACCACACATGTACTAAATCTAGTTAGGGACCTAAAATGGGAAGATCATTATATTTGGGTCACGTGTGACGTGACGTCTCTATATACCGTCATAAATCATGACCTGGGTATTAGAGCAATCAGTAGGGTGTTAAATCAAGATGATAGTCTAGAACAGGGATTTCGAGATTTTATAATAGAAGGGATACGTTATATACTTACACATAATTTCTTCAGCTATGACAACAGCCACTACCTCCAGATATGTGGCACTGCCATGGGTACAAGGTTCGCCCCTAGTTATGCTAACATCTTTATGGGCATGTGGGAGGATGAATACATCCATTCCGGCGGCCCATTTGGGGCGGGCCTTGTACTATGGAAACGCTATATAGACGACGTGCTATGTATCTGGGGTGGAGGTGTTGAGGAACTTGGGGAGTTCCAAAAATATGTAAATAACAACAATATGAACCTAAAATTCACCTTTAACATCAGCCCCACAAGTATAGACTTTTTAGATCTTACATTGTTCATAGAGCGAGGGTCTATTCAAACTAAGACCTTTTATAAAAAAGTAGATGCCAATACATACCTTCTGGCGTCTAGCCATCACAACCATAGATGGATTAACAATATTCCCAAGGGCCAGTTCTTAAGAACTAAAAGAAATTGCTCTCAACCAGAAATATTTGAGATGCAGGCCAGTGATCTTAAGGATAAATTTATCCAGAGGGAATATAATCCCAATATGGTTGAGAAGGCCTTAGAAAGTGTAAAGGACATAGATAGAAATGACCTTATCAGTATGGACAATAAGAAATTAAAACAAGTAGAGGGTGTAGAGTTCATCCCCTTTATAACCAAGTTTAATGGGATGTCAAACAAAATAACACAAATAATTAAGAAACATTGGAGTATTCTCCAGGGGGATGCTATACTTAAAACAATACTACCTAAACACCCCCAGATAGTGTTTAAAAGGGCCAATAATTTAAAGCTTCAACTGTCCCCGAGCTGTCCGTTCAATTCCGTAAAAACAAAAAGTACAACATGGCTTAAGGAATTGGACGGATTCTTTACATGTGACAAATGTATTGGCTGTAGGTACAGCAGTAAATGCAAATATTTTCAATCCAATGTTACAGGTGTCAGATTTCCCATCAAATCGTTTATTTCCTGCAAGACTCCTTTTGTGGTCTACCTGTTAGAGTGCCCTTGTGGACTACAATATGTAGGGCGAACAGGTAGACCATTGAAACGACGTCTTGCAGAACATGTCTAATATATAAAAAGGGGTCTGGAGACACATAGTGTCTCCAGTCACTTTAAGAATAAACATGGACAAAATCCGGAAGGGTTAATCTGTAAAGGGATTGACTGCCCCAAGCAGAATTGGAGGGGGGGTGATAAAATCAATCTTATATCCAGACGCGAAAGCTACTGGATATATACCCTCAAAACCTTAACCCCGAGAGGACTAAACATCGAATTTGACCTGGCAGCATTTTTGAGGGACAGTTAGGTCTGTAACTGCTGATGTTGAATGTTGCATAACCAGGTTATCGGTTTTTGTTTTTTTTTGCTATGCAAATAATCTCTTTCCACCTCTGGGTCCTTTATGCTGTTAGCAAAAGTGATCAATACAAATAGCTATCTCGCACATTGAATAATAGGCCACAAGGTTGCTAATTACTTTTTATTTTTATAATTCATAGAATTTTATAATTCATAGAGTTTTATTATGGTTTTTATGTTACTGATGTATAAAATAACTTTTTGTAAAGTGTTTTATAGCATGCTAGAATGTAATAATCTAGTGCAATTGGCTGTACAGGCATGAAGTGGTTAAACCTGCTAAACACACGAATTGCCAGGTATCAGCCAATAAGTGGACAATTAATAGGAGTTCCCAATCAGACATTCAACCAATGGGAACTCCCTGTCAGCTTTGCACAAGGGTATAAAATACCTCAAGTGCCACCACAGCTCCATTACCCCTGAAGAAGTGACGTCAGAGTCACGAAACGCGCGTAGGGTGGAGCTTGTTGAACGTGCTGCAACGTGCTAACCCTGTGGAAGGAAAGGAGGTTGATTGATGGGGAACGTCATCGGAGGAGGGACTAGGCGCTCCGAGTCGCGGCCACGAAGCGGGGACCCACGCCGGCTCCAGCCTCCCCCTGCAATCCCTCGGCATCCTCCCATGTGAAGCGGACGGCACATTGTAGGACACACATAGGGCATTCTCGCATGTGAGTGCATGTTTTTATGCTTGTCATTTTTAACAATAAATGTTATAGTGCTATACTATTGGTGCCCCTTTCTGTTCCCAATCGGTATGGTGATGCTGATGCTGGAAGTGTAAAGCGTGATACCAGCAGCAGGAATCAGTCGGAGCCAATCATGGGGGACTTAAAGATACCTTTTGAGGCCCATTCTTATCTATTTTTAAGTAAGTAGATAGCAACGGTGGGGTCTTGGAATACTGACCATAGGGTACTGCGCAATGGTTGTTTTATTTGTATTTTCAGACCAGCATTCTGTGTAAAAGAACGGGACAATGTGGACTGTGGATCTTCTTTATACCATCTGTTGATTCATGGGACTACACCGATTCGTCAGGTTCAATATCTGATAGTGCGCCAGGGAATTATAGTCTGTGTTGTATCTGTGTCACTTGTTATCTCTCTGTAATAGTTTTGCTACTGCAATTATATGTAGTCAACAGGTTAATTGACATCTGACACGTGACATAATCACATATGTATTTAAAGGAGGAACAATCAACCCTCCTTGTGACGTCGACATGGATATGCAAACCAGACATTTGCTGATGAGAAGGCGGATGCTTGTTTTGCAGGAGGCTCAAAATAGACAGGATGTGATAGTGATAGGAGAGGGACAGGAGAGGGATAGGAGGAGAAGACAGAGGAGACACGTGTTGGTAGCCCGTCCACGTGTGTACTGTGAAAGAACACTTTTAGATGGGCTGAGTGAGGAGGAGATAAGAAGTCGTTATAGATTGAGTTCAGCAGCAATCTTAGCTCTTTACGAAGAACTAAGACCAGATTTGGATAGTGTAACAAGCAGAGGTCGTGCAGTCCCTGGTCTAGTTAAAATGCTGTGCTCATTAAATTTTTTGGCTTCTGCGTTTTTTCAAACAACTGTGGGCATAGTGGGCGGGGTCTCGCAGTCATCATTCTCGCGGGCCTTTAGCCAGTTTCTATGTGCACTGACTAGACGCGCTAGGAATTATATTCAGTTTCCTAGAGACCAGACAGAGTGGCTGGAAGTCAGAAATGGCTTCTATAACATAGCAGGGATGCCATGTGTGATGAGTGCCATCGATTGCACACATGTTGCCTTGATCCCGCCTAGTCAGAGTGAGCATGCATACCGTAATAGGAAACACTACCATTCCCTGAATGTGCAGGTGGTATGCGATGTAACGATGAAGATAATGAATGTTGTAGCCAGATTCTGTGGTTCCAGCCATGATTCATCTATCCTTAGAAACTCATCAGTTTTCCATGCTTTTGAAAATGGGCATTTTGGGCATGGTTGGCTGGTGGGTGAGTACATATTGTGAAGTGGTAACATACATATGTCATCATTTTTAATTGCTTGTGTTTATAATTGTTCAATTTTAAAAAAATTAGTTATGCTAATGTTAACTTAGATTTCACATAATGATTGTGCTCTTTTAATGTTCCAATTCGCCTAATAATGCATGGTATATAAATTTCTTAATATGTCCACCTACACCCACACCCACAATAACAGTACTACACAAGTGCCCATCAATACATGTGTTCTTGTAAAGAGATGATTTTACATATTGTATTACAACATTTATTTGTATAGTAAATGCAAATCTAACATATACTACATATGATTGTGTAAGTACTTATTATTGGTTTTAAATTGGTTTGTGTGAACATGATATATGTCCATGATTACATATCATCTGACACATGGGACATGAAATGTTCAATTGTTGTATTTTAGCCTACAATCATATTGGAAATTTACCTTCAAACATATGTGACAACATGAAGAAAATTTTTCATCTCAATATTAATTTTCACGTGACTCAGGGTACGGTATCCGACCGTGGCTTTTGACACCATTGGCTAATCCGCAATCACCTGCAGAGGACAGATATAATGTTGCACACATATCCACTCGGTCAGTTATCGAGCGTACATTTGGACTGTTGAAATGTCGGTTCAGGTGTTTAGATAAAACTGGCGGTGCATTAAAGTATAAGCCTGAGAAGGTTTCTGACATTGTCATTTGTTGTTGCATTCTGCACAATATTGCATTGTGTCATAACCTAGAAGGCGACATAGGGGAGGGGTTGACGAACAACATCCCCTAATTGCTGCAGGTGACAATGAGCAGACAGTCAGTGGTGTCGAAACACATCAGAATGTGATCGACACCTATTTCTCAGGTAACCAACAACATATGTATGGATTTTATTACATTCTGTCATGAAAGTGTGTTTTCATAACGTGTCACCTTCTTATCATCATAGGATAGTGTTTCTTACCCTCCTCCTCACATTAAACATCTGTGTATTTTGGTCAACCACATCTTGATATGGTATGTATATTCTCAATATGTCATTTTTAATTAATGTCACAGTAATTGCTTATATCAGGTATGCATTAATGATCAATATTGACAAAGTTCTAATGTGTAAATGTTATCAGTCATACGTTTGTCTCCAAATGTTTCTACTTGACATGACAACATTCATGCTCATTTGTGCTCTAAAATACGATAACTGCACACAAAATGAGTCCATACTTAAGGTATGCATATATGAACCAATACGTGGATACAGCAACAGATGATGTAACATGAGTAGTGTGTTGTTGGCAAACTCTACATCATTTCACCTCGTTGTGTGTATTTTTGGTGATAATGATCACATTTCATGTGTGTAGCCTTTGTTTATCTCATTTGCTGCTGTATGTGACTAAAACTAAGTAAATACAATGTAAAATTTTCATAATGTTGGCAATCCATATTTATGTACTATTCAGCATCATTCTCCTAACCTGTGCTGTACACATGTAAGTGCTTATTCTTAGTTGTCCACACGTGAACTAATTGTAATGTTCGTGACCAGGGAGGTGGTCAGGCGGTTCCCCCCCCCCCCGCCCGCTTTGTCCCCTTACATAACCAAATAACGACAGGAGACGGTAAACTGGAGGTAAAAATTGGCCGCGGCTGTTTTATTAATACATAAACTACGAGGGGTAAATGCCACTCCTCGCCAGAGTGTACTTTCCCCAGGAGGGGGACGGGGGGTCAGCCGGCCCCGCGCCGCTGCCGTCTGCGCGAGCGGGTTATTGACGTCATGAATATCTGACCTCGCCCACTCGTGCTCCCCCCGGGCTCAAACGGCCCAGCTCCAGTCTGGCAAGAACAAGCACCTACCCCCCACGAGCCGCCACCGACGGCCCTATTTAACCCCCCTTAAACTAGGGCCGTGCCACCAACCACTCCAGGACCCTCTCCAATCCCTCCTGTAGACTGATATTAAACAGGTCTATCCCCGCCTCTGACATGTGTACCCCATCTGCCATCATCAAACCCCCTGCGCTAGCGTCGAAATCCGGGTGTCTTATCCCCCAGCCCCCGCACTGCGCAACAAACCTGGCCATGCCCCCGGCGTCACTGGCCTCACTGGGCGGAGCCCCTGGAACCGCGCCCCCTGCTCTAAAGGCATTTTTCCTGCGGATAAGCCTCTCCACAATTGGTGCATTGGTGCTTGAAACGACAGTTTTCATATGTGCACCGCCCGTCGTTAAAAGCCCAGCACAACCTCTGGCGGGTATTGCCCTGTTTGTCCGTATTCACGTAAACGCGACCCGCCTCCACCCCTCCCTGCAAGGGCGTCGACTTGTTGGATAGGCCAATCAAGTCAATCCATAGGTCTGTCTCTTTCATGTCCCAAGTTACTTTCCCTTTGTGCGCCGCCATCTTCTGCCTAAACCTCTCATCATAAACCCACCAACCCCTACCCCGTGTCTCTGATGGGCTTCCCCTATCATATCCTCGTACTTAAACAGCGACGAACATAAGTGGGGCGACTTCTCTCCGATTACCGCGGCTAATATTCTAAAGGCACGGGCCCAATTGGCATACGTGCGCGTGAAGAGTCGCTTCTCGACGTCGTCTTTCCTAGCCTCCCCTTTCTTATCTGATCGCGCAAGCGCCTCCCTGTAATCGGGTAGTAGTGACAGGCTTTCCACAAAATCCCCCGCCCAAATAGTCTCCTTTCCTTCCTTTGTCAAATGTGTGCCCAACTCATTAGTGATGCACAACTGTGGAGTTGAAAAGGCCCCTGCTGGAAGCGTTACCTTCGGCGTTGAAACGGCGTCCGAGACCCCTGCCGTGAGAAGAGACACCGGGGTCGATGATGCTGGGGGAGCTAATAAACCCGGGATCCCGGCTGCGATGGGAAGGGAACAAGCGGTGCCGACGACCCCGGCCGTAGAAGGAGACACCGGGATCGGGCTGGAGGCTGTCGTGGCGAGGTTTGATGCCACTGCCCCGTCGCCGATGTGCACCCCCCATGCAGCTGCAACTCCTAAAGCTGCACTTGCCTCACCTGCCCCCGTTGAAGTCCCTGCACTGAAGGAGACTGACGCCTGTGGCTCCAAAGCCTTCAGCATGCCCACCTCGGCTGACGTGAAGCTCTCCTTCCCTGCTGTACTAAGCATTGATGGATCCAGGGATAGCCCTGGCGCTGCCTGCCTTACGCTTGCTGCACCCCCTGGAATGTCCCTCCCTGCAGCATCGCCTGTGCCCTCGTGCTCTGTGCGGACCACCTGTGATGCCAGCCAACACCTAAAAGCGTTCGTCCTGTCGCGCAGCCGCCCTCTCTTTAACGCCGCGGGTTTCTTACCCATCTGTGGTTTCCTGGGAGGAAGAGACCTGGGCTGCGACCTGGTTCGCCCTTCGTCCGATGCCGGCTCCACGTAGTCGAACCACGCCGGGTTCTCCGCTCTACGAAACACGCTGGCACCGACCGTGGTTGCAGTTGGCCGTCCTGGTCTCCTTGGCCCTGCTGACTCTGCAGGCGAAATCCTGACAATGACACCGCCTGCGTCAGCAACGGGCGGCCGTGTGGCGTGCCGTGACACCCTGTTCTGCGTCATGGTGGTTGGAAGTCGCCACCTCTCCTTGGCGGGCCGACCTGCCCGCCAATACGCCTTGTCCTGCATCCCAGCGGTTGAAGTCCTCCCCACCATCGCTGGGGCCCGACCTGGCCACTGTGACGTCCTGCCTTGTGGTACCGTGACCGAAGGCTGCCGCCCTGCGTGCGGTTGCTGAACTTCGCCTGCCGCCTTGCACTGCAGCACCCTCCGCGCTCCCTTCCTGTGGAGCGCGGCCTCTCTGCCTGCCGCCTGTCTAGCGCGCAATGCTGACTGAGGACTGTCGCCTGACGCGTTGTGCTGCAGCGCCCTCCACGTCCCCTTCCCGCGGGGAGTGCCCCGTGCTGGTCTCGCTGAGAACAACGCCCGCAGCCGTCGGTCCAACCATGCCTCGTCATGGTTATCCGCCACGGCTTGAAGAAGGCGGTACTGCTCTGCCATCAATGCCATGCTGCTGTGTGGGGGGGGGGGCATGCTCGCTTAACTGGGCCCTGAGCTATTCAACTCTGCGTATGCGCTCGCCAAACTGTTTAAGCCTATAGCAGCTACGCAGTCCCCTACAGCAGCCACAGCTCCAAAAGGGGGGGGGAGGGGAACGAAGATCACCACTGCAAGAATAAGATATGCCATTATTATCATCAGAGCGGTGAATCACTGCGCGGCTTGGAATGGGATAGCCGGAAATGGCACGCACAACCTGTTTAGCTGCCCCAATATAGCCAACGCCCAGCTTATTGGTGATCTCCCCACCTATTCAACCGCCTATACCACATAACCCCACCTTAAATACGTCTAAACAACCCCCCCCTATCACCTATGTGCATCAACGCCCGACGTGCGCCTATTCTGGGTTGCTATATATCCCTACATACACACACCCCTAAATCCAACCCTTATAGGCACGCATCATGTGTAACCCACCTGTTTCCGCGTCCTTTCAAACCATATGCATGTATGTACCCATCTATACATATGCCTCTCCATATTTACACATACCCATGTACACATATATACCTACCCCTGTGCCCATATATACAACCCATATGCACACATGTACATATATACACCATGCATATACATATATATACATATACTCACAAACCATATGTACGCACATATCTGCATAGCCCCACGCAGATATATAGATATACATATATACCTACCTGCACGCACATGCCACCCATAAATACCCATATCTAAATATCTACATACTCAGACCCGCGTATATATATATATATATATATATATACACACACACATATATATACATATATACACACATACACATACATACAAATACATATATACACATACACACACATATATATACATATACATACATACACACATATATATACATACATACATGTGGACACATACCCATATATATATATATACACATCCATACACACACTCACATACATGCCTATACACACACATGTATTTACATCCCGTATACATACATCTACCCATATATATATATATATATATATATATATATATATATATATATATATATATATATATATATATCTTGTGACAAACGCCCCTCTTTTGTAGTGCTGACGTCTGTCTGGGTTCTTCCCGACACAGTCTTCTAGGGTTAATTATACAACAAACAGGATCATGCAAAGTATTATGCTGCTTAACTCAGGCTTCTGCCTGCTTTATTTTCATCCAAGTAAGGTACTGCAGCTTTAACATGTGTAGGTTAGAGGTACTCAGATACTTTCATTCAGCAGTTCACACATTTCAGTGTTACAATATTTCCCACACTGTTATTTCAAGAAATAAAACCAAAATCATATAAGCAAATCCTATCCCTTTCAGGGATCTAACTACACATCAGAATCAGTCTCTCTAACAGCTGCTGGCCAACTAAACTGGTTCCCCAGCTTAAAACAATGCTCTCTCATTTAGGGACACAAGATACAGCACAGTCTTTTAGCAACAGCAGTAATCATTTGTTTTGTCTTATCTGTTCGTGGTGTCCAGGCAAATCCTCTGGTACTGTCATACGTGGAGAGGCCGTCAACCTCGATACTGGATGCAGGAGAGTAGCGACACCCCCAGCCCCCAGGCTCCAAGGAGAGAGAGTGAAATGCAAAACCTCTCTGCTCTAAATACCTGTGCATGTGATTAGAAGAGCAGGTGAGGGAGAACTAGAGCCATTGTAATCTGTGGTCTGGATTTTCCATCCAGCTGCCTGAGGTAATGGGAAGCTGTGGAACGGATCATTTGTAACTATTCCTGCACTTTCTGCTCTAAAATGGGGCAGAAAGCTGCCTAACATCTTTGGACTATGTCACATATCCCCCTCCCCAGCTCACACCTACTGGGGTGAGCGGCCATGGACCTCACTGGGGTGAGCGTCCTACCTGAAATGCTTGAGCTAACTCCTCAGTACAACATTAAGTATTCACATGACACGAATATGAACTTCATTATATAATTTACCAACTGAAAGGGCCATCAACCCTGTATATTAATTTGTAGTTTAGCTACATTTTCAACACAGAGAACCAATATAACACTGTACCCTTGACAAAATGCTTATTCTAGAGGCCTAATATACCTTAACTACAATAGCTTATTTGCATAGTTAAGTGTCCGTGACATAGTCCACACGTGTAATAACAAAAAAAAAATATCGGTCAATTCCCCAAACACATTTTTTTTTTTTTCTTTGACTTCCAGTCCATTACATTTCCTGACTTTATTTCATAGGCCGCTGCAAACTGCAAATGACTGGACTGTTTCTTTAGCTTCTGACGGAACTCTGGGCCCGGATAGTCTTTGTCTTTATATTGTGGCCCAGAGTGGCGAGATCCGGAAAAATTCAAGGCCAGCGTTGACCTTTGTCGCTTTTGATTTGCGACCTTTGAACCTTTAAGGTACTTCTTACTGCCATGTATTTTCTCACGACCATCACTCTCAGAGATTTGGGATTTTTCCTTTGGGGCAATTATATGGTACTTAGAAGATGAAGCACTGACTACCTGGAGCACCTTCACCTTGATGGGGCTCTCACTAACTCCGGCTGTACCCTGTGGCATTTTACCTTTGCAGCCGGCAGGCATGTAGTCTTGGACCTCTCTTTCCTGAGGTCTACATTTATTCAGGCGGAAGTACCGCTGGATAACCAGTGACGCATTTCTCAGGGTTTGATAGCGAATCCTGTTCTGTGTCATCCTAGTCAGAGACTGGATTTTTATAGTTGCTCCTTTCATAATGAGGAACCTGTTTCGTACCATGCGGGCACGGTAGAATGATTGAAGAACACAAGCTGCTTTATTCCGGTGATTGAACACACGAATTTTCATCCCTCTGTAGGCAGCCTGTAGGATGATAGTTGCGGCGCGTTTACGCTGATAATTTTCTCTTTCCCTTCTTCCTTGGATAAGAGCTTTGCAGTGCTTCTGAATTATTCTAATGCTTTTCTCCTTTTTCAAAATGTTAAGTTCCTCCACGAGAGAATTCTGTTTTGTGCATACATCTCGCAATTCTGTTCTCAGAGCGTCCATTTCTTCCTGGTGCTGGCTCTGAGTGTGCATCAGTGCTTCCTGCACTTCTAATTTTTCCTGAGTCAACTGTTTCTTTATTTTTTCTGCTTGGTCAGTCAAATCTGAATTTTCCAATTTCAGAGTCTCATTTTCTTGCTTTACAGTCTCTAACTCACTTAGGGCAATCTCATGGGTTTGCTTCAACATTCCCAGCTCTGTGTTCAGACCGTGGCCCTCCAGGCGCAAGTGTTGCACCTCTGTGCTGAGCGCATGAACCTCTTGTAGAGCCTTCCCGTATTTCTGTTTTAGGATAGCAATCAATTTGTCAGACTTAATCTGTTTTTCATCCATGGTGACAATTACGGTGTTGGCCTTTTCCAGACTAGTCGTCACCTCTTCCAGCTCACTCCGTAAGAGAGACTCTGTTTTCTTCAAAGCCTCGTGCTCTTGTAAAGCTGGAAGTATACACCTCTGTAACTCGGCGTTCGCTTCTCACACCTTATTGTTAGATTCTTGCTCCTTCTTCCAACATTCTCGCTCCTTCACCAAATCCTGCCACAGGACTTCATAATTATGGCGGGCAGCTTGGAGTGCAGAAACCAAAGCCTCTTTATCCTGGTTCAAGGATTCAGCTTCCCTTTGCTCCTCCTTTTCCTTTGCCACTGTTCCCGTGACAATTCTGCCGATCACTCCGGTCTGCAGCACATCTCGGCGCCTTTCTGACGCATGTCCTGACAGCGCAGGTTCAAGTGGCTCGGTCACTTCCACTGTGACTTGAGGGACAGTTTTCTTTTTCTTCTTCTTTCTTTTTGCTTTATTAGCTCCAGAGATATCAGTGGTACTGGGCACACGCTCACTGGTATCAGCTTCCACATCTTGCTTGCACACATAGGGCGTTGCTTGCTTTTGCAGCTGTTTGTCTTTGAAAATTTTGGGGCACACATCTTCCATGTGACCTACTTTATGACAGGCCCAGCATACTAAATTCATCTGTGGGTACGGCTCTCCTCCAGGGGCCACATACGAGTCGTCATCATCATCGTATGGCCATGATTATGTACATTACAAAATAAACATTTCACGTCGGCCATTTTAGAAACCCGGCAGGAACAATTTGCTAGCTGCAGGGAGGAATCTGACCAGTTAATATTATTATCTAATTATTCATCACCACTTAATATTGAAATACATAGTGAGTTCATTATAAGAAGATTCCTCCCTCTCCCATCTCCTATTGAAGCGATTGAGATCGCAGTAAACATATTAAATCTGACAATCACATTTATTAGCAAGTGCAATACAGAATGACATTTCATAATACCCATTAAGGGTAAAGTTGTGATATATGTATGATATCTGCCGTAATGTATGAACATACTGTGTCCATAACAATGTTATCCCACGTTATTAAGTCTCTAATAACATAAAGTATTATAACTTCCAACCATGTTCAACTCCAACTCCAGGTGCAATCTTAATTGATTTATTGAATGTTTTAGCTAAATTAGCATTCCCAAAGGGTATTTAAACAGCCACTAGCATGCTATTCATTATTCTCCTGACGAAGCCGTGAACAGTTTCTGGTGCTGGGCGAAACGCGTAGAGGAAACCAGCAGACCTATTTTGGTCTTGGAGGCGACCCGTAGCTGAACCTAACCTGCAGCCGTGACGTCAGAGGATCAGACGGGCGCACAGAGGGAGGCTCCGATCGTGGATACAGTGCCGTGGCATTCAGCCTGATGACCCAGGGAGGCGGTGAGCTGCTCGGGACAACTCCTACTCACAATTTGTGACCAATGCTTTTATTATATTAGCACATTGTAAGTGTGCATTTTTTACCCATTCATTTTTTATAAAGTTTATATTATTGATCGCACTATGTAGTTTTCTCTCTCTTTACACATGCGGTTTATGCTGACGGAGTATCGATAGGGGGTCCGGTGCCTTCATACCATCAAGGGTGGCAACCCTATTTGCCAACTGCTTATATATACACTTTAGTCCTGTGAGTAGTACAGCTATATGAGCCAAGACACTGCCACATTTATTCACTGATTGCATTACGTCTGCACTTATATTTGTGTATCTTGTTTTTGTTTTCTCAACCCATTATATGCTCCCCCTGGATGTTCTGAGATACTTCTAAACTTTGGAACCCGTGAAACAGGTCCCACCAGTGAGGTTTGAGCTGGGGTTTTTTTTGGTCATCACTTATATTAAATTTGATCATTTACACCATTATTATTTATTCACTTCATATATAGCTGTTCGCGCCTTTTTGTTCACCTATTTACACAAGTACCAGTGACTTATGGACATTTACATGCGTACGTGCACACATAACATGTCCGCTGTTTTATAATTTTCTAACACATTGTTCTAATTACACTACCGTTAACACTGATGTTTGCGTGCATGGCGCTGCCTGCGCTGGGCGTCTGAACACCGCAACTCAATGTTGCTAGGCACATCATGGGCCGTCACACTGAATGTGCATGTGCAGCAGTTTCTTTAAAGTGTTCATAAATGTTTTTCTAAGGCTAAGTCCCCAGTCTTCACTGTGACACGCGCGCCCGGCGGGGGGGGGGGCGGCGCGTGCACAGTGCTACACCGCGATCTGCGGTCTGGGGGGAGAGGGAAGGTTTACGATGGGAGGGGGTGTGGCTGTTGGTTTGCGGGGGCATGGCCATGATGTCCCGCTGCTGGTTTGCCCTTATTGGCTGAACTGCCGGCGGGGGCGTGGCCACGCCTCCGTCGCAGATGTGTAGTTCAAATTCCCTACCTCCCTGAAAACCTGTCGCGCACCGCTGGGGAAAGGTGCGCGACAAGGTAGGGACTTGGACCGGCCGGACTGGGGGGCGGGGCTTGCGCTGTGGTGGTGACTGGGTATGTTCTACTGATGCGTGGCCACGCCCCTACCGTCATCTCACACACTAATTGCGACTCTGTCGCGTCATGTAATGGCCATGCCCCCGGACATGCACGATCACGCCCCCTCCCGTCGCTATATCAGTATCTCACTCACATACTGCAGCTCTCGGTTATCACGTGCTAAACAACCAGCCACCCCCCCCCACCCCACGCGCATGTGACACACACATTAGTGGCCCCGCTGCCTTGTTATGTGTTTCAGTAGAGACGTATCATTGTACACGCCCCCGTTAACATCTGAACACGCCCCCTCACGTCACAAGCTCGCCCTATCTCCGGTCAAGTAACATAACGGTTATCAATGTGCACGCGCACAACTGAACGCGTACCACACTGATGCATGTTAGGAATTAAGCTTTTCTAAGTCCTAACGTTTCACTATACTGTTGTTGTGTGTTTGAGCATGTTTACATAATGCATGTGCACATGCAAGTGAGAGCGTTTTCACATCATATTGTCTAATACATGCTTAACGTCATAGTTAGGAGTCAGCATTGTCACATGATCACGGAGCCACGTCACAGGTGGACGCGACTAACACCATAGACAATGTATAATTGTAAGCAACTTTATTAACATATTCGTGTGTGGACATATATATGTGTAATTTTGGCAACTACCGGATCACTGATATGTAACTGAACGTTGCATGTGTGTCATTCGAATGCAGGTTTATTTTGCACATAAATCCTAAAGTATAGGTACACATTATACAAAAAGTGTGTTTTAACAGTACATGGTTGTCTTTAGCGTGGATTCATGAAATGGTGTACATGATGGTGTTATAGAAAATTAGTCATAGTTTAGTAATGGGATAATGTTAATAATGTTTACCTTTGTCTTTCTATTTAGAAACGAGATTGCTGGAATCTGCAGCTGCTGCCGGCGCTGTGTCCCTCACCGTCGCTGATGGTAGACAGAAACTGATTGGGATTCGCACTACAGTATGAATCCTGGTATGCTGAGGCACATACATGTCTGTTACGCCGTCATATGGTAGTTCACCATTCATTTGCCAGGACACGGACTGAGGCAGGTACACAGGTTCAGTTGTTTCCAATCCACACATGTTTGTACCATGTACAGTAGGCAGCATAGCATTGTAGTTCCCTTCACATACCATTTGAGATTGTGGTACGCCCTGCTGTTGGTTTGGGTAACAGACAGCAGTCTGTGGCCGTTGATTGTAATTGGGATTAGGTAAAAAATAACTGTTTATCAGGAGATATGTTCCATGTTCTAAAGTAATCTTTGAATCAGCAACTTTCCAGCAAGTGACAATTTCACCAGGCCGGGGGTAGTCTCTTTGAAAGCATTCATTTGTTGTTAAGTTGTAGCGTACTGATAATTTCCATGTTTTCGGGTTTCTTGTTTGTTGATCTTCATTAAATTTGTCTTGTATGAAATCATAAATTTGACGCAAATTCGCTTTCTTATCTTGCTGAAATTCTATGGCCTGAAATATTAAAAATGTTATTTGATGTCTAACACTTGATGCCATATCTTGTCCGTTGTAAATTGCTGAGAGTAATGAGAAATTATAATGTTCTCAAGCAAATACACAAGTTGATACTTTTTATCAATGTTACGTAATTTTGAAGGTTAAAAAACAAAAGCCAGTTTTTCTGCATTAAAAACTCCCACAAGCAGGTGTTAAAAAAAACCCACCATGATAAAATACTTCACTAACACATGTTTATGTAAATAATTAAGATTAGTTATTCTATGTTGTCCCAAGTAATGTTGTATGAAATATTTTTATTAGTTATATTCAGTGTTCGACAATCCTATACATTTACACGAGTAACTATTGGCCCAAGCAGCACACGTGTTTTGTTTTTTTAAATTTCCCTGCTCGCGCTAAATTTCCCTGCTCGCGCTGGCTGAAAAAAAAAAAACTCCCCCTACCTGACTGTTGATTGGCGCGCGCTCCCAGGCTTTGTGGGCGCGCGGCCAGGCTCTATATGAGCCAGCCCCCAACGAGCAGCCATTCTTTTCCCCATGGAGGATGGAGGACACAGTAAGTATTATCTGTGCCTTCCTCCACCTCCCTCCCCTCCCCTCCCTGGCGCTTCCCCCCCCCCGCGGGTGATGGTAGCGGGGGATGCCCCCTCATGTCCCCGCTTCCCCCCCTCGCTTCCCCCCGGTCCCGCGTCAGGAAGTGCGCCAGGTGATGGGAGTGGGGGATGCCCCCTCATGTCCCCGCTTCCCCACGGTCCCGCGTCAGAGAGCGCAGCGGGTGATGGGAGCGGGGGATGCCCCCTCATGTCCCCGCTTCCCCCTGGTCCCGCGTCAGGGAGCGCGCCGGGTGATGGGAGCGGGGGATGCCCCCTCATGTCTCCGCTTCCCCCCCGCTTCCCCCCGGTCCTGCGTCAGGGAGCGCGCCGGGTGATGGGAGCGGGGGATGCCCCCTCATGTCCCCGCTTCCCCCCTGCTTCTTCCCCCCCCGCTTCCCCCCAGTCCCGCGTCAGAGAGCGCAGCGGGTGATGGGAGCGGGGATGCCCCCTCATGTCCCCGCTTCCCCCCGGTCCCGCGTCACGGAGCGCGCCGGGTGATGGGAGCGGGGATGCACCCTCATGTCCCCACGGAGCAGGAGATGGGCGAGGGGGGGGGGGGGGCGTGGTGGTGCTGGTGCTGGTGCTGGTCGCGGCCTTTTCAAAAGGTGTGTAGAGAGTGAGTGTGTGTGGGCATGGGAGAATGTGCGTGTGTATATGGGAGAGTGTGTGTGTGTGTGTATATATGGGTGTGTGTGTGTGTGTATATATGGGTGTGTGTGTGTGTGTGTGTGTAGATATGGGTGTGTGTGTGTGTGTGTGTGTATATGGATGGTGGTCGTATATATGTGTGTGTGTGGGAGTGTGTGTTTATATGTGGGAGTGTGTGTTTATATGTGGGAGTGTGTGTATATATGTGGGAGTGTGTGTATATATGTGGGAGTGTGTGTATATATGTGGGAGTGTGTGTATATATGTGGGAGTGTGTATGTATATATGTGGGTGTGTATATGTGGGTGTATATGTGGGAGTGTGTGTGTGTATATGTGGGTGTGTATATGTGGGTGTGTGTGTGTGTGTATATGGGTGTGTGGGTGTTTATATATGGGAGAATGTGTATGGGAGTATGTGTGACACCAGAGGTACCCCCCCAATCAGTCACCCACCCCTGCCCCGGTCAGTCACCCACCCCTGCCCCGGTCAGTCACCCACCCCTGCCCCGGTCAGTCACCCACCCCTGCCCCGGTCAGTCACCCACCCCTGCCCCGGTCAGTCACCCACCCCTGCCCCGGTCAGTCACCCACCCCTGCCCCGGTCAGTCACCCACCCCTGCCCCGGTCAGTCAGTCAGTCACCCCTGCCCCAGTCAGTCAGTCAGTCACCCCTGCCCCGGTCAGTCAGTCAGTCACCCCTGCCCCGGTCAGTCAGTCAGTCACCCCTGCCCCGGTCAGTCAGTCAGTCCCCCCTGCCCCGGTCAGTCAGTCAGTCTCCCCTGCCCCAGTCAGTCAGTCACCCCTGCCCCTCTCTCTCTGGTCTCCCCCGTCTCCCCTCTCTCTGGTCTCCCCCGTCTCCCCTCTCTCTGGTCTCCCCCATCTCCCCTCTCTCTGGTCTCCCCCGTCTCCCCTCTCTCTGGTCTCTCTCTCTTTCTCTCCCCTCTCTTTCTCTCCCCTCTCTCTTTCTCTCTCCCCCCTCTGTCTCCTTTTCTCTCCTCTGTCTCTTTTTCTCTCTCCTCTGTCTCTTTTTCTCTCTCCTCTGTCTCTTTTTCTCTCTCTCTCCTCTGTCTCTTTTTCCCTCTCTCTCCTTTGTCTCGTTTTCTCTCTCTCTTTCTCTCTCTCTTTCTCTCCCTCTCTCTCCCTATCTCACTCTCTCTCTTTCTCTCCCTCTCTCTCTTTCTCTCCCTCTCTGTCTTTCTCTCCCCTCCCTCCCCTCTCTCTTTCTATCCTCTCTCTCTTTCTCTCCCCTCTCTCTTTCTCTCCCCTCTCTCTTTCTCTCCCCTCTCTCTTTCTCTCCCCTCTCTCTTTCTCTCCCCTCTCTCTTTCTCTCTCTCTCTTTCTTTCTCTCCCTCTCCCTCTCTTTCTCTCCCCTCTCTCTCCCTCTCTCTCTTTCTCTCCCTCTCTCTTTCTCTCCCTCTCTCTTTCTATCCCTCTCTCTCTCTCCTCTCTCTTTCTCTCCTCTCTCTCTTTCTCTCCCCTCTCTCTCACTCTCTCTCTTTCTCTCCCTCTCTCTTTCTCTCCCTCTCTCTTTCTTTCGCTCCCTCTCCCTATCTTTCTCTCCCCCTCTCTCTCCCTCCCTCTCTTTCTCTCCCTCTCTTTCTCTCCCTCTCTCTCTTTCTCTCCCTCTCTCTCTTTCTCTCCCCTCTCTCTTTCTCTCCCCTCTCTCTTTCTCTCCCCTCTCTCTTTCTCTCCCCTCTCTCTTTCTCTCCCCTCTCTCTTTCTTTCTCTCCCTCTCTTTCTCTCCCCCTCCCTCTCTCTCTCCCTCTCTCTCCCTCTCTCTCTCTTTCTCTCCCTCTCTCTTTCTTTCTCTCCCTCTCTTTCTCTCCCTCTCCCTCTCTTTCTCTCTCCCTCTCTCTCCCTCTCTCTCTTTCTCTCCCTCTCTCTTTCTCTCCCTCTCTCTCTCTTTCTCTCTCTTTCTCTCCTTCTCTCTCTCTCTCACCCCTCTCTCCCCTCTCTCTTTCTCTCCCCCCTCTCTTTCTCTCCCCTCTCTCTTTCTCTCCCCTCTCTCTTTCTCTCCCCTCTCTCTTTCTCTCCCCTCTCTCTTTCTTTCTCTCCCCCCCTCTCTCTCCTCTCTCTCCTCCATCCCTCTCCCTCTCTCTCTCTCGCTCTCGCTCTCTCTCCCTCTCTCTCTCCCTCTCTCTCTCTCCCTCTCTCTCCCTCTCTCTCTCTCTCTCCCTCTCTCTCTATCCCTCTCTCTCTCTTCCTCTCTCTCCCTCTCTCTGTCTCCCTCTCTGGATATCTTATTTATCCTATATATCTTAACTGTCCTATACTACACCAAAATTAGGGGCGGGACTAGGTGGAGAGTAGATTTTTTGGTTGGGCGAGTAGATTTTTGGGTGATTTGTCGAACACTGGTTATATTACATTTTAATGAGCGTGTGAACTAAGAACCATGTTTTGGACTAGCCATTATAACATAAATACAGAAGAATTGAGCCATACTTCTTGTACTTACAGATACTGAAGGCCAATATACACTAAGGAATTCTACAACCCACACGTGTTTGATTGTATGTGTTCATAATTTTTTTTATCTATATACACATATATTTAAAATAACTAAATATTTTATATAGGTATCTGTACACACATTATATATATATACAGTGCTCGACAAATAATGATAATCAGTCACCCGTTGCGAGTGGATTTAGGCAACTGGCGACCCGTGCTGCAGCTCTATGAATTCCCCTGCTCGTGCCAATTTTTTTTTTTAAATAAATCCGTGAGTCAGGGGGGGCCCGGCCGGGTGCCTGTTAATGACATTTAAAAAAAAAGTTAAAAAAAATGGCGGCGATTCCTGTGGTCCCGGCGCGCGTGCACAGGGCAAGCAGAGTGTCCTGCCATTTGCGCTGCCTGTTCCCCCCGGCAACCCAGAATCCCCCGCATCCCTCCCCCCTCCCTCCCCACGTGGGACGGAGGGAGAAGCCCAAACCAAGCCCTGCGCGCATCCCAGCCCCCCCCCACACCCTCCCCCCTCCGCTCCCCACGTGGGACGGAGGGGGAAGCCCAAAACAAGCGCGCGATCCAGCCCCCCCGCACCCTCCGCTCCCCACGTGGGACGGAGGGGGAAGTGCCAACCCAGCTTCCCCTGTACGCACCTCCTGCGCCAGTCTGCCTCCTGCCCATGATCTCCCCCTAATCACCTGCCCCCGATCCTCGCTTGCTGCCCGGGGGTGTCCGGGGAGCGTGCTGCGGCGTCGGCCGCTTCGGGGGGGGGGACCTGCTGCTGCTGAGGCCCACGCTGCGCTGTGTGTCCCATGTCTTGGAGAGTCACCCCAGCCATGTGGAGGGCCCACTGCCGTGCGGAGACCCCACTGCTGCCACATGCGACCCGGTGAGTGTGTGAGTGACAGACTGAGTGTCTGTGAGTGTGTGAGTGTGTCTGTGTGTCTGTGAGTGTGCCTGTGTGTCTGTGAGTGTGCCTGTGTGTCTGTCAGTTCGCCTGTGTGTCTGTCAGTGTGCCTGTGTGTCTGTCAGTGTGCCTGTGTGTCTGTCAGTGTGCCTGTGTGTCTGTCTGTGAGTGTGCCTGTGTGTGTGTCTGTGAGTGTGCCTGTGTGTGTGTCTGTGAGTGTGCCTGTGTGTATCTGTCAGTGTGCCTGTGTGTCTGTCTGTGAGTGTGCCTGTGTGTCTGTGAGTGTGCCTGTGTGTCTGTGAGTGTGCCTATGTGTCTGTCACGGCGCCTTGACGTCTCTTTATCTGTCTCTATCTGTCTCTCTCTCTGTCTCTCTCTGTCTGTCTGTCTGTCTGTCTGTCTCTCTCTCTCTCTCTCTCTCTCTCTCTCTCTTTCTCTCTGTCTCTCTCTCTGTCTCTCTCTCTGTCTGTCTGTCTGTCTCCCACTCTCTCTCTCCCACTCTCTCTCTCTGTCTCTCCCACTCTCTCTCTCTGTCTCTCCCACTCTCTCTCTGTCTCTCCCACTCTCTCTCTCTGTCTCTCCCACTCTCTCTCTCTGTCTCTCCCACTTTCTCTCTGTCTCTCCCACTCTCTCTCTGTCTCTGTCTCTCCCACTCTCTCTCTGTCTCTCCCACTCTCTCTCTGTCTCTGTCTCTCCCACTCTCTCTCTCTCCCACTCTCTCTCCCACTTTCTCTCCCACTCTCTCTCCCACTCTCTCTCCCACTCTCTCTCTCTCCAACTCTCTCTCTCTCCCACTCTCTCTCTCTCCCACTCTCTCACTCTCTCTCACTCACTCACTCACTCACTCTCACTCTCACTCTCTCTCTCCCTCCCACACACTCTCTCTCTCTCTCCCACACTCTCTCTCTCTCCCCCACACACTCTCTCTCTCTCTCCCCCACACACTCTCACACTCTGGATCTGGATATCTTAACTGCCCTATACTACACTGAAATAACCTATACTGCTTACTTCCAGATCTGACTCAAGCTTCACACGGAAGACATCGAACCCCCCCTAACCCAGAAGACAGGTAACGAACACCTCCCCTCCAATGTATAACATTGCGGGAATGAGGGTACCTGGACTTTGAGGGTCTGTGGATCAGGTAAGATCCCAGACGGGATTGCTGCTTTAAATATTGTGAAGCGGGGGCATCCAGACACTAGTTAAGGGGTGCAGGAAACTAGTCATTCACATCTGGCTTTTTTTTTCTAGATTCGACATTTATACACACACACACACACACACACACACACACCAAGGACTAATTGTAGTATAATGTAATACAATAAATAAACTAATATCAAAAACGAATGTTCTTACTAGGAATTTATTCAATTTATTTAAATTATGGCTTTTTTTTAAATGCGTGGCTGGGGGCGGGACTAGAGGCGGGGTTGGGGGCGGGACTAGGGGCGGGACTAGGTGGCGAGTAGATTTTTTGGTTCGGCGAGTAGATTTTTGGGTGATTTGTCAAGCACTGTATATATATGTACATTACATATATATATATAAACATATATATATATATATAAATATATATATATATATTTTGATATATATAACATATACACACACACATTCATTATAACTGTCAGTCAATGAACACATTTGTAACACAAACTATGTGAAGTACTTTTTACGAAACTAGTTGTAAGTATGAAAAAAATATTGTACACAATTACATGCATATGGCATATAAAGTGTACTAGTAATGAATCTACATATGACTTTTTGAAGGCAGGCTAAAATATGACAATCATGTAATGTGAAGTAACATATATGTAGTTTTAAACAATGTTGTAGCATGTGTAATGACTACATATTTTTTTAACATACAATGTACTGTCGCGGCCAAGTTTATTTGAGCATTTACCTGGTCTCGGCCGCGACAGTAACCGGGCGTGCGCCGTGGTGTCCCAGGCGCGCGCCGAAGCCTCGGAGGAGCGGCCCTCCGATCGGGGCTTCCCCCTCCCCTCTCTGCGTCCGCCGGGTCTCCCGGAACCCCCCACCGCCGTCCCCCACATCGCGGGACACCAGGGCTCCCTCGGGGAGCCCTGGGCACGCGCGCAGGGGGCGCAGGCACCCGATGAAGCGTGACCGCGCATCGGTGACGCGCGGCACGCCGAGGGGATTCGGCTAGCAAGCCGGGACATCTCCCGGCTTGCGGAACTAGCCGAGTTCAAATAAAACGTGTCGCCTCTGTATGTCAAGAATGTATAAAGACTGTATAAGATGTACGTCATTATACTAGTATATGTGCTCATGAGTGTTGGTGTACATTGTGATGAACATTGATATATTGACACCTGTACAAAAGTACACTTTGTGTCATAATGCTATTACATGTGTAACACCAAAAAAAAACATTTTAAAAACAAAAATATTAACAACACACTTTTAAGTAGCATAAACTGAACATTACATTGCTATACTAAAAAAAACACACAATAAACGTTTGGAAATTTACGTATTTTTATTTCTATTTAGTTTGGGAACGGGTAAGTGGCCTTTTTGATGGTGCACATAAATGTTTTTGTGCATTAACACCTTTTTTTTTTACAGATTTCTTAGGAATAATGACTGCTGCAGTTTGTGTCTGAACAATTGCTGCACCACTCTGTCCCTGGTTGGACACAGTAAGAAGTTGAGGATGGGTAGACACACCTGCTGTTTGTCCCTGGTTGGACACGGTAAGAAGTTGAGGATGGGTAGACACACCTGCTGTTTGTCCCTGGTTGGACACGGTAAGAAGTTGAGGATGGGTAGACACACCTGCTGTTTGTCCCTGGTTGGACACGGTAAGAAGTTGAGGATGGGTAGACACACCTGCTGTTTGTCCCTGGTTGGACACGGTAAGAAGTTGAGGATGGGTAGACACACCTGCTGTTTGTCCCTGGTTGGACACGGTAAGAAGTTGAGGATGGGTAGACACACCTGCTGTTTGTCCCTGGTTGGACACAGTAAGAAGTTGAGGATGGGTAGACAAAAATGGCCTTTGTCCCTGGGTAGACACTGGAAGATGTTCAGGATGGTTGTAGTAAAATCCGCTTTGTCCCTGGGTAGACACTGGAAGATGTTCAGGATGGTTGTAGTAAAATCCGCTTTGTCCCTGGGTAGACACTGGAAGATGTTCAGGATGGTTGTAGAAAAATCCGCTCTGTCCCTGGGTAGACACTGTAACATGTTGGGGATGGTTGTACAAAAATCCGCTTTGTGTCTGTGTAGACACTGGAAGATGTGGAGGATGATTAGAGTAAAGTCCAGCTTGGGGCTGGCTATACACTGGAACAAATTGAGGCTGGTTACAGGCAAGTCCACTTTGTGCCTGTGTAGACAGTGGAAGAAATTGTGTATCCTTATAGACAGGTGCAATTTTTTGCAGGGTAGATACAGGTGAACTTTGGGCCACGGTACAGGCAGGTGCACTTTGGGCAAGGGTAAACAATGGTGCAGTTTGGCCCATGCTAAAGACAGGTGCAGTTTGGGCCTGTGTAACAATATGTGTAGTTTGGGCCTGTGTAACAACAGGTGTAGTTTGGGCCTGTGTAACAACAGGTGAAGTTTGGGCCTGCAAAAATAGAGCTGCAGTGTGGGCCTGTGTAACAGCAGGTGTAGTTTGGGCCTGTGTAACAATATGTGTAGTTTGGGCCTGTGTAACAACAGGTGTAGTTTGGGCCTGTGTAACAACAGGTGCAGTTTGGGCCTGTAAAAATAGAGCTGCAGTGTGGGCCTGTGTAACAACAGGTGTAGTTTGGCCCTGTAAAAATAGAGCTGCAGTGTGGGCCTGTGTAACAATAGGTGTAGTTTGGGCCTGTGTAACAACAGGTGTAGTTTGGGCCTGTGTAACAACAGGTGTAGTTTGGGCCTGTGTAACAACAGGTGTAGTTTGGGCCTGTGTAACAATAGGTGTATGCAGGGTAGAAGAACATAGTTCTGTAATAGTGCTACTAATGACCAAGGATGGTAAATGTATAATCAATCTTGATTGAAGAAGAATAATAAACGGTTGGTATTATACACAAATGAGTGCTGGGGTATGCAGGTGGGCGTAAAATAAAGACATATATATAGTCCTGGTGAGTGTTGTAAGCGGAGATATATATAAGCCCCACCACATCACTCCCAATAGGGACCAAGTCTATAACCGCCTATAAACACCTGTAGTGTTTATACCTCCCAGTACCTCCCAGTTAGTTGCTGAAATGCAAAAACTCACGTGAACCATGCCCGTTTTCTTCTGATGGGTGTGCTTCTGCTGGGTTGAGTAGACAGTCTGGTAACCACAGGATGCGGCAATGCAGAGCACAGCGGAACAACAGGACTCCACAGGACAGCAGCGGTAAGGTAAAAAAGATTCTTTATTGACACGTCATGGTGCAGACAGGGATGGGTGCAAAATCTCCTCCTCTTACGCGTTTCACGCCTGTGCTGCGCTTCGTCAGAGAGTGAAGATAGGTGTGTTGTGTTCTTATACTGAACTAATTGCCTGGAATAGCGTTCAGCCGCCATGACCGGAAACCGGAAGTGATGCGGCTTAGTCCAAAATACCGGAAGTGACGTAAAGCAGTGTATGAGATTAAGTAAGTTGTTTACAAACCACCCATGTAGTCATGGTGATTTCTACGTCATCTCCTCTAGTAAGGAAGAGAGGGAGGGATAATCTGAAGGGGAGAAACACAGCACAAATACCTTGCAAATGAACAAGGTGTGTTTAAAAGAAAGGTAATGCAAGGTATTACAATAAAAACAAATATTTGGTATAAGCTATTAAGCTATAATACAGAGAACATCTCCAGACACACATGTATCTTAAATGAATATACATGATTTGAATAGTCATGAGATGAGTACATATTGAAACAAACAAATTTGTATTCATAAAGTCTCTTGTGTCTCTTTGGAGGCTGTGGCACCTCCCCCCAGAGCTCACTCCTCCTCCTTCACCCTTTTAACTTGGAAGGTCATTTCACTTGCTGCAGGACCAAGACCCATTATGGTTTTCCACTCTCACAGAGGTACAAGGAAGGGTTCACAGTATAGTGTAGGACCTGCATTATTTTGGTTATACCTTGACGTTGGTATGCAGGCTTATGACGCCTTTGGCCAAAGGGTTAACTAAATAACCAATTATTATTATTGAAGTATTTTATTTATATGTTTTGTCAATTGGATGCAGCATTGGGCACCCCCTGTCTCTTGTTATATACAATTGCCACGCACGGTAGCTCTCTGGTTGACATAAATATATATTCACTTTGTGGTAGGTGTGGGAGTTTGAGCTTGCTGGGTATCTGTATTCATAAAGAAATATGCATGATTTAGATGGTCCTAAGATAAATGCATATTAAAACAAACCGGACCCAAATATATATTAACACTAAAACATATAATGCTTTTCTTAAGTGTAATATAAAGGTGTGAGAAAGACACATATATAGAGCAAATGGATCATGTTAAACCCTTATAGAGAGAAAATCTACAGTGGCAAATTGAGTTAGCAATTCCAAAGGAAGATATATGAATCTATATGTATGTATATATCATAATGATGAATTTAGTTTTGTTATATATTTTCTATATTAAAAGTAGATTAGCAATATACAAGTATATACACATGTGTTATATATATATATTCAGCACCCAACAGGTTAACATGTAATCAGTTCAACATGCTGCTTTCATGAAATGTTCATGGTAGGCTTGGACATTGGGGTCACATGTGGTTATAATTGTGTAAACATTCTTAGATATCAATGTCTGTGTCTCGGTCTGTTCTGTGATATATTATATCCCTGCCAGCAGAAGGTCCCTAGGGGTTTTTACCTCCAGAGGAAATCAGTCTGTTTAATCAGGAGAGAAGGAGACATTGATTGATGAGTTCTTTGTTCAGAAAAGTATAAAAATCATGGTTAACGTAGTATAAACTACTACCTTCTTAACTTTGAACTGACAAGTATGTATGTATCTTTGCTATGTAAAAGCTTATTGAAGATTGAAAGCTGATTGAAGAATAAACTGCTGATATATTTGAACTGAAACTGAGTCCTGATTTTCTGAAGAAGAAACTTTTGTAACATAATGGTGGAGAATGCAGCGGGCATGGACTAACAGCTAAAAGGAATAAAAAGGTGAGAGTTATCGTGTCTCCCAAAAGGAGAGAGGGTTTCCATACACCTTATTCCTAGTCTGTAAACGTTGCCCATGAAGATCCGGAATTGAAAGACTTCATTCAAGGAAATTGGTTCCAGTTCAGGAGGAAAAATTTGGTATACCGTGAGGATAAAGGAAAGACGTCTGTTATTTTGTGAAGTACAAAGATCAAGGAAAGAGACAAATCAGCAACCCAAGGTCGCCTGGTTACTTCATTTGGGCCCGGAATAAGGCGGGGTGTCTCTTGAGCAAAGATACAGAAGAAAAAGGGGTGCTATATAGTGGAGGAGTGCACGCTTCCACTTCAGAACCCCTATAACGGTACGTTATTCGTTACTTACATACTGAAGGAGGGTAGTCACGATAATCAAATTTAAAGTTTTTTTTAGTCCATATATTGATTATCATTTGCAGATGGACTGGCTTAAGAGAAAAGCCTCCAAATATTCTTTGGATACCAACATCTCTGGGGGTAATCCTTTGGATATTTGGGATGATTTTATGTTTGTCTTAGATGGAATTAAAGAAGTAGAAGGGAGAAAATTTGAAATCTTTAAAGATGAAAAGAAAGTAGGCTTGTTAGCAAAAGGTTTTATAGATACTTCAAATGCAATGCAAGAGTGTTATAAAAAGGAAAGTGATGGTTGTATTGTATGTACTCAGTCTAAAGACAAGAGGGATATATTGATGGGGGCAATAATGGGTGTTACCACGAACAGTACTTTAAATATGTCTACACCACGTGGTCCACAATCTATGCCTCGCTTGTCTAGACTGCTTATAATCAAATGTCTGATTTAATGAGTAAAATAGTAAATGCTATTGACAACCTAGATCAGGTTTTGGATAATGTGACTGTTATTGAAACAGTTGAGACAGGTACTTCAGAATCTGCTGAGGAGACTCCTCAGGTACAAAAAATCAAAGTGCGTATAGGACCATTAAAAGAAGCTCTTGGTCAGAATCGCCTCACTGTTGATCTGCTGCAGGCAGCAGTGCGAGCTTTGAGTGACGATGCTGAAAAATTGCAAGAGGTTCAAAAAGACACTATTCGCAGTGTGGGTGATTTAATAGAACGAACTGAGGTATTGTGGAAAGTTACTGATCCTCTATCACAGGGAATACAAGTATTAGAAGGTACTAAATATGCAGAAGAAAAAGTTAATTGGGATTTGCTAAAATCTGATTTGTCCAATCATTTGCATACTGTGACAGGCTCTTCTAATTTGGACAATCTAAAAATGTCCAAGTTGGTAAAAGACTTTCCTAAGTATGATGAAAAAAAAGTCCATTTTACAATTGTGGTATTTTTGAAGGAGAAATAACAAAAAGAGGGTTTGACAATGTTGATGCATACAAAATGTTGTTAATTTGGTTACCAGCTGCCCTTAGTTCATGGGTAAAATCTAAATTTGAAACAATGATACAAAATCAAGTTTTGCAAGATGATGAGGCACAGTGGGGAAAAGGAGATGATGATGAAGTGTTAAAAAACATTTTCCCTTCTGAGACTCAAAGATTGCTATTGGTAGTACAGAGTGCTACGGGAGTTGAGAGACTGCTCCCTAATGTTCTGGACTCTTTTAAAATAAATAAAGAGGATGACATGAGAGTTTGTGCTAGTATGTGGACTAAGGCATGGTGTTTAATAAATAGCAAAGATCCTGCCAAAATGACAAAAGATGATGATAAGCAATGTGTTATTGAATTTGTCAGTAAAATTCAGGGGTTAACAGATGTAGTAAAATTTAGAGCATTTGACTCACCTAATGTGGATCATGCTGCATCACAGATTTTGGAGACTCGAATGCTTTTTCAAAATAAGGGCATGGAAGCAGCCAAAGTCTTTGCTTATCAAGGTTTTGAGGATGAAGGATTTGGTCAAGTATCTTATGTAGCATCAAGAGGTAGATCTGCTAACCGTGGAGGGTTCAAAGGCTCTCAGGCAAAAGGGCAGGGTTGGAAAAATCAGAGAAATCAATCTGCTGATAATGCACAAAATCAGGAGTGTGTGTGTTTTTACTGTAATAAACCAGGTCATTTTAAAAGAAATTGTTACAAGTTTCAGGCAGACCAGGAAAACAAGGGTAAGGAAAATGGGCTTAACCCAGCATACAAGAAACAGGGACATGCCCAAACTTACAATAATCAAGTACAGTCAGTGCATGCTATCAGAAGCGAAGAGGAATATGTCATTCCTTCCGCTCCTTCAGCATCCACTTGTACTATTAGTGAATACCAGGCATGCAGGGATGAGATCATGTTAATAAAGGCTCGTATGGATGAGGCTGATCAATGCAAGTCTAGTGAAAGAATTGTAAAGGGATTAGTTGCTTCAGCATAGGGGTGTGGTCCTCCCATTGATCCTTTGTCGTACCTTACAGGAATTACTCTAGGGGGAGATGGCAGACCATATATACAAGGAACAATGAACAGTTAACACAGTTAACTCCTCATGAGTTAATGACTGGAAGGCGGATGCCTTTAGTTTTTCCATCAGAACCTCACGTTTCGGGACCATTAAAGATGGCCACCGAGCATACTCAATGGTTATCTGTATTGCAAGGTCAGTTAGCTAAACTTTTACATTTTGCTGCAGAAAACATGGCTCCCAGAGAAAATGGGGATGTAAAAGTAAATCCAGCTTATAAGTTTCTTCAAGGAATGAAAGTTATGGTAAAAACTTTCAGGAAACCTGGCCCATGGCATGCAGGTTGGGAAGGACCTTATACTATTCTTAAGAAAATGTGTCAAACAGTTCTACAAATACAACGTGTTAATACCAAACCAAAAGCAAGTGCTTCAATGTTGGTACATATTGATCAATGTAAACTAGTTCTGAAGGTCAAGGGTTAAAGAACAATGATACTGTTTTATTTTTTTTATGTTACAGATGACTTTTAACATTGGACAATGGACTGTACGACCATTTGGATATGAAGCATTTATGATGCAGGAAGGGTATAAGCGAATTCCTGATTCAGAACAATGTTCAGATGAATTCATTCCAAAGAAACTTTTACCAAAGAAAGAAGCACAACAACGGAAGATCTGGAACTGGGGGATCTCAGTATACAGAACAATGACATCATTATTATTATTGTGCAGTACATTGGTTCCTTTGGGGACAGCAATGGAATGTGAAGAACAAACTAATCTTGTTGAGTGTATGAAATATCCTTATGAGTGTGTCTTAAACAGGAGTTTTAAGTGATAATTGCAATGATACACGGTTTTGTAGAAGGATAGGAGGGGTTAATCAAATAATCCAGGGAGTAGTAAGAGTGAATAATATGGAATGTTGGAGATTTAATAGGACAAAACTAGTGATAATTAGGTTAAACATGACAAAAACAAATACTAACATTTGGGCAGACTATGATTCTCAAGCCAATTGTTTGGTTACAAGATCAGCTTATAAGAAATGATACTTACAGTATCAAAGAGGGGCTTGATGAATTTAGTTTTGTTATATATTTTCTATATTAAAAGTAGATTAGCAATATACAAGTATATACACATGTGTTATATATATATATATTCAGCACCCAACAGGTTAACATGTTATCAGTTCAACATGCTGCTTTCATGAAAGGTTCATGGTAAGCTTGGACATTGGGGTCACATGTGGTTATAATTGTGTAAACATTCTTAGGTATCAATGTCTGTGTCTCGGTCTGTTCTGTGATATATTATATCCCTGCCAGCAGAAGGTCCCTAGGGGTTTTTAACTCCAGAGGAAATCAGTCTGTTTAATCAGGAGAGAAGGAGACATTGATTGATGAGTTCTTTGTTCAGAAAAGTATAAGAATCATGGTTAACGTAGTATAAACTACTACCTTCTTAACTTTGAACTGAAAAGTATGTATGTATCTTTGCTATGTAAAAGCTTATTGAAGATTGAAAGCTGATTGAAGAATAAACTGCTGATATATTTGAACTGAAACTGAGTCCTGATTTTCTGAAGAAGAAACTTTTGTAACACATAACTTATAATTAATGGTTTTACACAATAATTATACCAAAAAGTGCTTGAGTTCCCAATCGGTATTTATACCCCCGGGTGATAATTTTCTCTCTATAAGGTTTCAACATGATCCATTTGCCCTATACAGTATATGTGTCTTTCTCACACCTTTATATTACACTTAAGAAAAGCATTATATGTTTTAGTGTTAATATATATTTGGGTCCGGTTTGTTTTAATATGCATTTATCTTAGGACCATCTAAATCATGCATATTTCTTTATGAATACAAATTTGTTTGTTTCAATATGTACTCATCTCATGACTATTCAAATCATTTATATTCATTTAAGATACATGTGTGTCTGGAGATGTTCTCTGTATACAGCTTATACCAAATATTTGTTTTTATTGTAATACCTTGCATTACCTTTCTTTTAAACACACCTTGTTCATTTGCAAGGTATTTGTGCTGTGTTTCTCCCCTTCAGATTATCCCTCCCTCTCTTCCTTACTAGAGGAGATGACGTAGAAATCACCATGACTACATGGATGGTTTGTAAACAACTTACTTAATCGCATACACTGGGTTACGTCACTTCCGGTATTTTGGACTAAGCCGCGTCACTTCCGGTTTCCGGTCATGGCGGCTGAACGCTATTCCAGGCAATTAGTTCAGTATAAGAGGGGGAACACAGCACACCTATATTCACTCTCTGACGAAGCGCCGCACAGGCGTGAAACGCGTAAGAGGAGGAGATTTTGCTCCCATCCCTGTCTGCACCATGACGTGTCAATAAAGAATCTTTTTTACCTTACCGCTGCTGTCCTGTGGAGTCCTGTTGTTCCGCTGTGCTCTGCATTGCCGCATCCTGTGGTTACCAGACTAACAATAGGTGTGGTTTGTGCCTGTGTAACAACAGGTGTATTTTGGCCCTGTAAAAATAGAGCTGCAGTGTGGGCCTGTGTAACAACAGGTGTAGTTTGGGCTTGTGTATCAACAGGTGCAGTTTGGGCCTGTAAAAATAGAGCTGCAGTTTGGGCCTGGGTAGACACAGTAAGACTTTGAGGCTGGTTATAGACATGGATACCTTTTTGCTGGGTACATTGTTTAGCAGTATTGGATAATGTCTTCCAGGCAAGTGAATGTTGTTGTGTTTCTGTATTTGACCTTTTCCTTTTTGTTGTCCTTTTAGGTGCGTGTGTAAGATTATCATCTGTACTAGATGTCTGCATTTGTTCAGCTGTCGTTGGTGATTCCAGATGAAAGCTTCTTACTTGGGATATGTCATCACTAGATACATTTAACACCTCTGTTTGTGGAGACAAAATGCCTCCATGGAAAATACCTTCATTGTTGCCGCTGAAATGTCCTTCATTTCGTGCAGAGTGTGGAAGAAGATGATTCCCTTGCTGTAGAGTGGTCACAAGTGTCCTGAATGTCTGATTCATTACATGCAATTCTTCTGGGATTTTAATTATTATCTGTTGAATGTGGTGCATTTCTAATGCCATACATTGGTGTACTCCCATTAATTCCTGATGGTGTTTTTTTTGGAGTAAGCTCATCCTTGATTCGGACGCATCAATTGCTGCCAAACTTTCTTGTGTATTATTTACAGGTGCTAATGGACGTGGTTGTGTTATTATTGGACTCTGATGTTGTTCAGATGCAATGCCTATTTTAGGAACAAAAAAAATCACATTAACATTTGTCATTCTTAACATGATTTCATGTCTACATGTGTATGTAAAAAATGAACCATTTTGACATCTTAAAAAATAAAACATTACTATTTACCTATATTTGTTTGTATGTTGCATTATTCATCACCAGTTAAAAATAATTCTTAGACTCAATGGTGACATGTGTGATGATGTTATTAATTATGCACAAAAACACTATTAGAAATAGTGGTTCTGACACACCCTGCAACATACATTATGAACATATGTTGAAAGGTAATAGCAGTTATTTTAAAGTCTATACATAGTAGTGAAATATTTCATTAGCAACATTATCTTGCTGGATGTGGTAGTTGTGACATAACGATGTATGAAAGCACAAACACAGGCTGTACAGCATAATTTTCTAAAGAACAGTGCTGCAATGGATTATGTAAGTGTCTGATCTAATTTTGATGTGTGTTAATTTCATACAAGGATCAACAGTGCAAACGACACCATACACACTAAATAAGCACACATCCTATTTAGAAGAACATGAGAAATACAACATGTTCAATGACATGTTACTATACCAATTCTACTAGTATGTCATAGTAAAATAGTTACTTGTGTGTATGTCATGTTGAACATACAATACTAACGTTACTGTAGGAAAAAACTGAATTGCCACAAATATGTACCTATATATGTATTTTAGATGGTGAAAATTCATAGTGAACTTACATACTAGCAACAGTTATAATGTTTCCTGCATTATTTGTGAGAGATAAATTCACAAACCATGTTATGTGGTGTTGCTATTTCTATGAGTGCAACTACATAAATCATGTTTATATTAATAAGTATGATCATATCTCCAACATGTGCATGTTATGTATGTTCAAACATACTGTTTTTGTTAATGAAAAAAAACACACATTAAAAAATGCAAACATGATAGCCTCACCTTCCAAAAGTGATGATGCAAAAGATGAATCGGATGTGATCACCTCTTCTTGGTTGTTCTGAGGCACAGGTGGAACTATATGAATGTACAGTAACAAAGAAAAAATTATCAAGATTAAAATTTTGAATGTTAGAAGGTTAATGAGAAATATATTAGAAAAATAACATGTTTATGATTGCATAAAGGGTTATTTGAAGTATTCACTTCGTCAACAAGTTCATGTGTAACGTCACACAATAATGCACCTACAGAGTTAAAAAAACAAACTCTAACTAGTTAAGTTAGTGACAAATTAGTAGATAATGATTTTTACACATTCTTTTATCAGAAGAAAAAAAAAATAAAGGTTATTGGGCAGATTGTGAATACCCTATATGTTACTTTAAATTAAACATGAATCTACTTTTTTCTCAACTGTCACATTATAATAAACAGTATTATAAACAACATGAAATATATAGACATTAATCACCTTGTGGAAAAAATTGGGGATAAACCCCTATATCTCTGTCTCCAGATAATCCAGAGATTACAACAGGTAATCATTTTTCCCTCAACATCTCCTCCAAAGGGGTGAATGTAATAGGTGATGCTTCGGGTCCACCTCCAGTCCAGGAAGCATGCCTGCGCCCAAATTGAATGGCATTTTTCATATTTTTCCGTATATCATCAAAAAATTTTTTTACAATTCTTCAATGTCCGGACCTGATTTCCACATGCTGAGACCGAAACCCGAATATCCTCCCATAACTGACAGCGAATTGTGGAACTGGTCCTGCCTTTAAATAGAATAGAATAATGTAGTACAATCAAGAATATTTCAAATTCAGTTATCAACAATGCATGCAACAGTGTACACTTTTAGAATATGACAAATAATTTTAAAACTGTGACACATAAAATAATACATACATGGGTGTAAATCAAAATATAGACATCATGGTGTAAATGTATAATGATAGTCAGAAGATGTCATAATACACCCATCTTTACAAAGAATGCTTTCACAGACACATGCAGAACCCCAGGGTGATAACGCAGCAAACAGTGCATGTTTGCTTCACAAGAAAACAAAGCACAGCTGCCTCAAAAAAGAAATTAATACAACTCTGCCACTAATTTATCCATCTGACGTGAACATGTAATTTTATTGAAACATGCCATTATTGTGGGTAACTTCATCATTATTTGAGCAGCACTGAAGTAGGATTACATAATGTTATGTGTTGTAATCATGTATGAATGTGGCACATTCAAGAACATTTAAATGTGTTTTTTATTTCATATATTCAGCATTATGCCTCGTTCAGGGTGGCAAAACCAGGAGTTGGAGGGAGTGCGTTACTGAGGGAGGGCGGCAGTGTGATGGCCAATGTGTGTTGATACTGTCAGCAGATTTAATCACGTGTTGAGGAGGCAGGGATGGGGAGGGGATACAGACGCCAGGTTAAGGATAGAAGTTGCACTCTTGAACTCATTCTCAAGAATGATGCAATTGGCTGGCTAGGTCACAGTGACGCATCAGCAGCTTAAATAAACGTATGGTTTGCTTCATTGAACTTTAGCCTGCATAAACTCCATAGTTCGGAGACAGGCCAGCTGCAACCATGACAACCACAGATCAGATTAAATACATTGTACCTCATGTCCGCACGCAGTGCCTCCAAAGGAAGCACCCTAAACGAGGCCTAACAGTTACACGACAGGGGATTGGACAATAACTCAGACACTATTGGACTCCTCCCCTCCATTAATGCAACATTTGAGTGTAACATTGTGTTGATGCGTGGGTGGGGTGGGGGGATGGGGTTCATGGTTATGATAACTGTTACAACTCCATTTTGAATGTGAGGTGTGGTGTGTGCGTTTATTATGTTCTGTGTACCACCATTTTGTGTGTGTATAACGAATGTGTTGTGTGTGTACACCGAGGTAGAGTAACAGTATGGATATAGTTATATGCTGTGTATGGGGAAATGTATAGTATATCATATATGTATACAGATGTTGACATTAAAAAACATATACATAAGTATACATAAAGGAATTGTTCACATGTAACATTTATACCGCTAGACATGAATAGTAATAACCTATGTAGAGTAGCAAATACATGAAAAATAATGATCTTAAAGTCACTGTAGTTTGCATGCTGCCTTCAACTAGTGGTACAAGGAAATTAATCAATAATGAAGATGACCTCCATTATAATATATAAATGCAATTTTAAATTGTAAGATTAACTGATAATGTGCATACAATAATTATGTACTCGGATCTATTACATGCATTATATTTAGAAATATATAAATGACTTTTACATACACTACCGACACGCTTTATTACTCTGCGGCCAGATCCGCAAGCCGGGAGATTTCCCGGCTTGCTAGTGGCCGCCCCTCGGCGTGCCGCGCGTCATAGACGCGCGGTCACGCGTCTTCGGGAGCGTGCGCCCCCTGCACGCGCGTCCAGGGGCTCCCCGAGGGAGCCCTGGTGTCCCGCGATCGCGGGACAGCGGCAGGGGGTTCCGGGGGACCCGGCGGACCCGGCAGCGGTAGGGAGAGCGCCCCGATCGGAGGGCGCTCTTCCGCTGCTTCGGCGCGCGCCCGTCACTCTCGGGCGCGCGCCAGGCTACTGCTGCGGCCAAGAACGGGCAAATGCTCGAATAAACTTGGCCGCAGCAGTACATCCATAACCTCCTTTACATACTGTCATATATACCAAGTATTACATATGACATACATAAAGTCCATGAAATCACATGTATTACAACATATTTATGCATAATCATAGGAATATAATTTAAAACATAATCAAGGATTACAATATCTTACCTACTAAATGACCACAGAGCTGATCATATTTTGCCACAATGCCCGTCACAAGGGCTGTCATTTCAGCATTATTAAATCTTTTATTTCTTGGCACTCTGTTTTTTTTCCTTGGAGCACGTGCTGCATTGGCACCTGCCTGATGCTGACTGGACTCCCCTTCTTCCAATGGAAGAGAATCCAGAAGCAATACACCATCAGACGCCACACCACCACAACGCACACCACCACCACGCACCCCCCCAACAGCACAACCACGCGCAACACCACCACCAGTCCCCTTACTCACACGAGCAACACTCACCCTACCATCACTCCCCTCTCTCACACGGCTACTCACACGAGAAGCACTCACCCTTGCATCACTCCCCTCTCTCACACGGCTACTCACACGAGAAGCACTCACCCTTGCATCACTGCCCTCTCTGAAACGACTACTCACACGAGAAGCAGCACTCACCCTAGCATCACTCCCCTCTCTCAAGCGACTACTCACACGAGAAGCAGCACTCACCCTTGCATCACTCCCCTCTCTCACACGACTTCTCACAGGAGCAACACTCACAGCAGCATCACTCTCCTGACACAGGACTGAAGTCAGCATCAACACTGTCAGCAACATCACTCTCCTGACTCACATCACTCACCCCAGCATCAGTCCTCTGACTCCCACGCCTCCCGTCCATACCTGTAGCACTCACAAGCAACACAAAAAAAAACCTCAAGCTCACTAAACAAATTCTAGTAGACAATAACAACAAATGCTAAACAAAATATAACAGCACAAAACAAATCAATCAACATGTCAATTAATCTATCAATTAATCTCACAATGCACAGCTCTGTCCGTCACTCCCTCTCTCTCTCCCAACAACACAGGGAAAGAATATAAACAAATGTTACCTTTAAATAGGCCGCACAATCATCGCCATTGGTTGTTTAATCGCGCGATTCAGAAACAGAACGCCATTGACGGTGCGTGCACGCGAGTGGCGGTGCGTGCACGCCAGTGGCGGTGCGTGCACGCCATTTCAACATTCCCGCCAAGCGAGTCGCCATATTTACAAATGGTGGTGGCGCATTGATTCGCCGCTGATTTGCCCATTCCTGCATACAGCGACTTTAACACGCCAAAAACATGCCTAATTGCTAATCTGCCTAATGCATTTTTTCGCTGCTTACTGCATGATGCCCCTGGTGTCCTTGTTGTACTGTTGCGGCAGCTTTAATTCTAATAAATCACCGGTTTGTCCCTGGCTGGTTCCTGGAATGCGACGCTGTTCACCTGGCGCATGCCACGTTCACCTTGCAATCCCAGCCACGGGTCATGCCCGGCTGATGCATTTATTGATAATTGTTCAGATTTGAATAGGCTGCAATGCTTCGCGTGTCCGCCAGATGGCAGAAATTCATGAATTGTAATGCGCCGAATCAGTAATGTGTCGGCTTGCAGGTGTTTCGTTTAAAAAAGATACTGTACCACAGTGTGCTATTGTAACTTGGCCTTGGCCTTGAGACTGAAGGAAGAGGTTGCAAAAATGTATCAATTTAGGCTTTTCATATTAAAGAAAGACAAAGACCAGTTTCAGTTTGTGTTACACTATTCTGCAGAGACCCACCATGAGTGTTCAAGTGCAGCCCGCTTTCCAAAAACCCGACAGAAGTATTGCGTATTTGATATGGGCCGCGATTAATGCAACAGATGATAAGATGGCAACAGTTGCTCAAATTTATCAGTATTTTATCGAAAAATATGACTTTTACAAATTTTCACCAACTCCTCATACGTGGAAGCGTGCAGTAAGGAAAAGGTTATGTAGCAACCCCTGTTTTCACCGTATTGAGCCCCAATTTGTTGGAGGGTATTGGTGTGTGTCACCGGATTTTTCCCGTATCTATGATCATGGAGGCGGCAAAAGGCAAAGGGTCATGTTAAAACCAACTAAGAAGCGACAGTCGCTGCCAAGCAATGCACCAGCACCAGCACCAGCACCGGCTTCCAATGACGGTCCACTGTCAGTGACAACCCTGCGCCTGAGTCGGATTTGGCGTGCAGTTTTGATGAAGCTTGCATGTACCTAAGCGATTTACAGCCTCACCAGCTGACTACAGGTGGACTAGTCCCGCTGCAAACTATCGACGTGGATGATGATGAAAGCTGGACTGGCAGTGGACCGGCGCCAGTGCCAGCTGAATGGGAAGTTCTATGGTGAGTACTGTCTTGTTGCCATGTTATTTTGGTGGGGCTGGCTGGGTACTTCTTTAGGGGGCTGACCATTACCGTACATTAAAACTTTTCTTTTTGTTTTTCCTCAGAAAAGAAAACGGCTAATGGGGGGATTTCGATGGATAATATTGTACTGTATGCTGATGTTTTCCGGCCGTACAGTATACTGTGTAATAAACCCGAATAAATAAAACTATGCATTTATTCTACATGTTCAGTATCGTGTCATTATGTGTCTTCTACAGTATACTGTACAGTGGTATACAGTGCCTAACATCTATGGGCAAAAATAATTTTATTTCTAGGTGCCCTAGAACAGAAGTTCCCACGCCAATTGCCCGTGAACTTGACCGCGGCCCTAAGTAGTTCCCACACCAATTGCGCGAATATAATGTAAAATAATCCTTTCTGTGGGTCTGAGCGGGTTGAAATTTGCCTGGTCCTCATGTGGGAGGACCCTTGCCATAGTGGCAAGATATCAGCCTTCCAAGACCCCCGGAACCGGAGATACCAAAAGACAGTTTAAAAGCACATTACCAAAGTGGCTTTTTTTCTGCCATGCAAGTCAATGGCAGAAACCTGAACTTTAACATCACCCTGACTCCGTTCTGTTGCCACGAGAGGGTCGCAATTTGCCATGCAATCCTGCCGCAACTAGGACTACATGGTGACCGAATCTGAGCCCTCTAGGTCGAACAGAAACGGAGTTGTTGGTTCCAGGTTTCTGCTCATTCTGACTTAGCCAGTTCAAAGCTTTCTCCGCCATTACGCTCAATGGTAGGACCCTCCTCGCTGGCGTGACGCTTTCTCGCCGCCATTACTGCTCGGACCCTGTCGGGGTCAAGTGAGGGGGTTCCTAACATCTAGGGGCAAAATTAATTTTATTTCTAGGTGCCCTAGAACAGAAGTTCCCACGCCAATTGCCCTAGTTCCTACGCCAATTGCGCGACCAGGCAGTAAAAAAACAGTGCAGCAAGCCTCGACATTTGTTACACTGTCAAAGGAGCAAATGGAAACAATGTGAGGCAATTCAACATGTTCTTTTATTGGTGGAGTCAGTACAAAAACATTTATTTACAAATACTGTACAATGTTGAAACATTTAAAGTGCACAGCAATTCTAACCATCAACACACAATAATACATTCTGCAGCCTTTATTAAATTCTTCTGCCACAAAACATTTTTGGTGCATGGGGCAAAGTGACTTGCTTTTTATGTACTGTATTTGGGGGTTGTATTTGGGGGTTTATTCATCAAATTATTATGATGAACTGCCTTTTGAAATTACAGTGCTGTTAACTATTTCAGCCACACACCTCCAGAGTTTTTAATCCCTCCCTAGCCAAGTGTCAATCGGCTGAGTCACCCTATCCTACCAACCCCCTCTCTCCACTGGGTCGTTAACCTTCTGCATATTGCCATTGTGTTCTTAATCCGCCCATAGCCGAGCTACAAACACTCAGTACGCCTGCGTCTAATCACACAATCCCCCTCCCTCAACCCTTAGAGGCCTGTTGTTTGATACTGATACTGTATTTCATCAGGGTGTGAAAATACAGTACATTCTTTAATATATTTAAAATAAAAATATATAAATATATAAATATAATTTACAAAACATTCTTATTCATTGGTGCACTGTAGGGGTGGCTGTCAATGAATATGATTCGCAGGAAAGTGAATAAATATTTATTTTATTTTATCAAGAACCAAAAAATACAAATATAAAAATAATCAGGAATAATACATAATGCAGTCTTTATTAAGTTCTTTTGGCAGCTTGAAATTGGATAACCATTTGGAAAACCTTTGTAAACCATGGGGAAACATGAGTATTTAATACTATATACAGTACAGTACTGTAATGTACTGTATAATATACTGTATATACTATATACTGTATAGTAAAATTATTTTTTCTTTTCCTCATTCTGTCTGCAGTACAGTAGTTCATTGAGAGAGGAGAGGTTTTGTATACATCATTGCTTCTGTTTATATACTGTACATTTGACTGTACAAGCAGATTTGACAGGACACAACGCCCCCATCTCCCCCTAGGCCACCCTTTTTCCTGGAACGACAAGAAAACCAAAAATTAGTGCAGTTACTGTACTGTACTGTATGTGCGTACTGTACTGTATTATGGCAGAACTACTGCTGGTGGCTGGTGCAGCTTTCTCTGGAAAGAAAAAAATGGAGCAGTTAGTAGGCAGTTACTGTAGTACTGTCAAACTAGTCTACTGTATATTGTACTGGAACTACTGTATACTCTGACTACTGTTAAATTATATGTACTGTAACCTGATGCCTGGTGCTGCTCTCTCTGTAAAGAAAAAAATAACTACTGTATACTCTTACTTTCTGGAAAGAAAAAAATCTGTTCCATACTTACCTGTAACATACTGTACTTACAATACTACAACACAGTACTACTTTCCTGATGCTTGCCCATTACGCGCGATGACAATGGGCAACACAGTGGCAATATGGTCTATATATTTATTGCAGCGTTCCACGGTGAGTACATCGTTCCAGAAACTCAGTATGCCTTTCAACAACTCGTCCTTTTTGGAGGGTTTCGCCACTTTCCGGATATGGTCCTTCAGCTGATGATCTTTTGCTGATCTTGCAAATCTCTCCAGCGACACAGTAGACTCATCAGTGAAGATGCAATCCTGGAAAGTCTCCCCGCTGTCGATCCATGCCTTGGCCTGGAACATTCTTTTGATTTTGTTTGCGTCCCGTATCATGGGGTACACTCTGTAATGACAAGGAATAAAAATTTTTTGCGGTACAGTGCAGTACAGTTTGCGAAACAACACTTTTACCTCCTGTACTGTCCAGTACTAACCTCACACGTCCATATTTCCATCCAATGCTGCGTCTCATCTTCTTTATGCTGGTCTCGGATACAGTCAGATTGTGCTTTTCCTGCAGAGTGTTTTTAACCCTTAATGCACTCCTCTCATCATTCTCCTCACTTATTTTGTCCACCAGAACAGTTGTCTCCCTACAATGTAAAGAAATTATATTGTTTTATTAATATGCAGCAATATAAAATGTATATAAATGTAATGTTGTAATATACATTAAATATAAATAGACAAAATATATATACTGTTGTACTATAAATATAAATATTCAAAATAAATATACTGTTGTAATATAAATATACAGTACATCCTATACAGCATATACCGTTGTAAGATTAATTGAAATATACAAAAAATGTATACTGCTGTACTATAAATATAAATAGACAAAATATCTATACTGTTGTACTATAAATATAAATATACAAAATAAATATACTGTTGTAATATAAATATAAATATACAGTACATCCTATACAGTATATATCGTTGTAAGATTAATTGAAATATACAAAAAATGTATACTGCTGTACTATAAATATAAATAGACAAAATATATATAGTGTTGTACTATAAATATAAATATACAAAATAAATATACTGTTGTAATATAAATATAAATATACAGTACATCCTATACAGTATATACCGTTGTAAGATTAATTGAAATATACAAAAAATGTATACTGCTGTACTATAAATATAAATAGACAAACTACTGTATGTTGTAATATAAATCAACAGAAATAACAACAGTATTACAGTAGATACAGAACTGTACTGTAGATGTACAGTACAGTTTTCTATATTTTTTTTGTTGTTAAGTTTTATAAATATACTTACGCGTTTGTTACCCTTGGTGCCTTTTTCCGGTCTCTGTTTTTTCCGTATGCATGATAGCACACGGTGCTTGATGGCACAACGAGGTCAGAAGTAGCTAACCAGCGTTGGATAGCACAAAATAGGAAAGGTCAGGGGAGCATCATTATCTATAGGAAAAAAAAACAAACTACCATAGTGCAAATAACGTAATAATAAAATACACTCTAAATGGCAGAGCTCTCTTGAGAGCATAAAACGCTAGATGGTAAAAAACTTCATCCATAGACTAGCAACAAGGAGCAAAAAATAGGAGGTATGTGAGTCCAGAACAGTGACACAGAGCCAAAATAAAAATGCCAAACATTTATCCGACAGTGATAAAATTGGAGGCTTACGAGATATCAGATGTTTAACAGCATGGGTGTAAGGTAAAGATGTTCGCCGAGTCGCGTTCTCGGAATCCCTGCACACTGCTGCCGCATCCGTCGGTCTCCGACCTGCTGCTGGAGCCGATACGTCACTTCCGTTTTTTTCAAATTGTGTGATAGACGCCACCGGAACTCCACCGCAGCCTCTCTCCTTCTGGATCTAACACTGGGGGTTACGCTCTACGCTTTTCGCCGTGCGTGATGACGGCTTCGTCAGGAGTAACTCTAACCCGTGTGAGGATTCTTTATATACCCTCTTGACTAATAATGACCTTTCCTCCTATTGGTCAAAATGCCAAATGTTCTAAATAATTGGGTGATTAGCTACATATGCTCTCCCGCAAATTTAGAGGTGTCACAACAGTGTTATACAATTTGGTTAAAATACAGCCTATTATATCTTTAATAAACACAGCTTTTATAACTTTGATAAAACATAACTGTCAGATGTACTTTTCATTTCAACATAGAAGAATCAAAAGAGAAACTACTGCAACAATGAAAAAGTACCAAATCTAAAAATACATATTACATTAGAGTGTTGGAACAAGTATTACCACATTGGAGAGGTGGAGACAGGAATGTCGCTTTAAGAAAGAGAGAGAGCTTTTGGACTTTTACTTTGAAATCACTTGTACCACTAGGTCTGAACATAGATTTTGAGCTAAGTGCTTTTTTGTGAACTTTTTATGAACTTTGTTAAGGTAGTTCAGATACTTTGCCTTTCATTTGATTATATATGGAGGTAATGCAAAAATAAAGTACCTAGAGTGCAAATATCCATGAGAAAAATGTTGTGCTAGAATTTGTGTACTAACTGTTTTTTCTTGTCTTTTGAGATTCATCAATCGCCGCCTTTTCCTATATTAGGGAAATAAATGGGGAAGCATTGTGTTTTATTAGATGTTTTATTAGATGTAATATGTATTTTTAGATTTGGTACTTTTTCATTGTTGCAGTAGTTTCTCTTTTGATTCTTCTATGTTGAAATGAAAAGTACGTCTGACAGTTATGTTTTATCAAAGTTATAAAAGCTGTGTTTATTAAAGATATAATAGGCTGTATTTTAACCAAATTGTATAACACTGTTGTGACACCTCTAAATTTGCTGGAGAGCATATGTAGCTAATCACCCAATTATTTAGAACATTTGGCATTTTGACCAATAGGAGGAAAGGTCATTATTAGTCAAGAGGGTATATAAAGTATCCTCACACGGGTTAGAGTTACTCCTGACGAAGCCGTCATCACGCACGGCGAAACGCGTAGAGCGTAATCCCCAGTGTTAGATCCAGAGGGAGAGAGGCTGCGGTGGAGTTCCGATGGCGTCTATCACACGATTTGAAAAAAACGGAAGTGACGTATCGGCTCCAGCAGTGCAGGTCGGAGATCGGCGGATGCGGCAGCAGTGTGCAGGGATTCCGAGAACGCGACTCGGCGAACATCTTTACCTTACACCCATGCTGTTAAACATCTGATATCTCGTAAGCCTCCAATTTTATCACTGTCGGATAAATGTTTGGCATTTTTATTTTGGCTCTGTGTCACTGTTCTGGACTCACATACCTCCTATTTTTTGCTCCTTGTTGCTAGTCTATGGATGAAGTTTTTTACCATCTAGCGTTTTATGCTCTCAAGAGAGCACTGCTATTTAGAGTGTATTTTATTATTACGTTATTTGCACTATGGTAGTTTGTTTATTTTCCTATAGGTAATGATGCTCCCCTGACCTTTCCTATTTTGTGCATTATGTGGACCTAGAAACAGTCCTTTCAGGGTTTGAGTTTTTTCCTATATCACTTATTGCACTATGTTTTTGATTTAATAGTCACTATGTTCACTGCATGATTTGTGTGTAAGTGTATGAGCGCCATCTAGTGTCTTTTTGTGTACAACGCTTGATAGCAGCAATGCGGTGTCCGCTCGTGTACATGTCCTTAATTCGCATGCTGAGATCCTTTGAAATCTTTTTAACAGGCATTGCTGCGAGTAGAAAGAAATACAAACACAAGAATGTATATTCGATGTTTAGTCGATGTGTATTCTATGTGCAGTCAATACACAAAATGGATGGTGTATTTATACGGTAATGACTCACATTAGAGTACGCCCACTTTCAACACCTGTACCTGGTCGCCATGCATAAAAGGTCACACACTTTGCATAGCCCACCACTCCATGATCTTTATCTGAACTTGCCCTTGTCCATATACTGTACTGCATTGTGCCACCTGCTTCCATGGAGCATCCCCGTTTCTATGGACGCAAGAACCCACTCACCTCTGCCGTGCCTGTCATGCTGAAAAAGCGAAAGGCGGTTGCCGTTTCCACGCCAAGGGCAAAGCGACAGGCTAAGGCCAATAAAGAAAACCTTCTGCTGACCGCAAAGGTTAAGGGTTTTCTTAGACATAAGCCTCATTATGTGAAGAAGATATACAGTGATGTACTCTCGACACAAAACGAATGGCAGCCAACCCATCGAATCCGCAGACCACTTCCTCCCATATGCTTCGACGACTCTGCTGTAGCTGTCCCGGAAATCTTCATCCCGTCTTCTCCACCCCCATCTTCTCCGGTTCCATCTGACGACGCTGCCGCCTCTGAAATCCACGGGTCACTGTCTCCTTTGCTCTTAGACGACTCTGCTTCTCACCCGGAAATCCAAAGGTCACCTTCTCCATCCCTCTTCGACGACGCTGCCGCTTCTCCTCTACCGGGTATCCACATGTCACCTCCTCCACTCTCCATCGATGCCGCTTCTGTCCATGGAACCCCCATCTCATCCTCCGTTGCACCCATCCCCCCAGATGTCCAGACGCCATGCACAAGAAGCAGCTCATTAGACCGGATGCTGAATGGGATAAGTGTGGATCTCCCTGGGAATTCTATTGTGCTGGCAAAGATAGATCTGCTTCTGGAGACCATGTTAAATGTGGAGCAACGGATGCTACAAATGGAGCAACGGATGGATCAACGGATGGAGAAGATAGAGGCTGACATTGCGGGTATACATTATTTGCTCGGTGCTAATGCCCCTGTTTCCCCGACGCCGGAGCAGGAGGGTGACATGGATGTGATGAATGGGACCTTCGACCCCCTTCCATCACCAAGCGCCCCCCCCCCTCCATCAGAAGATGTAGTGTACATGTATGCCGTTGAGGAGGACATGACAACTCCGTCAAGACCACGCCAGGAGACAACACGGCGACCACGACCGGAGGAAAGCTTCCTCCCAGACAACCTACCATCGCCCGTCGCCACAAGCACACCTGCTCCCAAAAGACCTACACCCGCTCGCATCGAAACAGTGCCCGACATCACCCTGTGCGATCTGCCACCGGGGCTCAGGGAGAAGTATAGGGTGATGAGTGCTGGTGTACCCCACAAGTATGCCTTGATCATTTTTAAGCACCATGTTCCCTACACGTTGTACTGCGAGTGGGTGTTCAAAGTGAACTACGAAGGAAATCGCGTTAAAAAGGCGCTTCCTGCCAATTTAAGGAAAAACATTGTGGAAGAAATGCGGCGCTTTTATGCAGTTACAGATCCTGTAATGAAAGGCGTTCGAGACTGCATTAATGGCGTTTTGCGCCATGCAAGGGATCGGCCATGGATGGACAATGTGGAGGACTTTCAGTGAGACCATACTGTTTTGCTGAACTGTATTGTACTGTACATGTTTTGCCATACAGTACCTGCTGTACTTAAACAAAGGAGATGTTGTTGTGTGCTTTTTTTCACAGGACATGCACAACTCCAGTCCCTGAGGGCCGCAAACAGGCACGGTTTTCAATGTTGCCCTGAAAACCTGCCCTGTTTGCCGCCCTCTAGGACTGAACTGATGCAGGTCTGACTGACAGTGTTGCGCACCATCCCACTGTACTGTATACAGTACTGGGTTTCTTTAATAAAGGAGATGTTACTTAAAATGCTTCAACATTGTACTGTATTTGTAAATAAATGTTTTTGAACTGACTGCACCAATAAAAGAACATGTTGATTTGTCTTACTGTACTGTGCATTGTTTCCATTTGCTCCTTTGATAGTACTGTATAACAAAATACAGAGTAACAAATGCTTGCTGCACTGTTTTTTTACTGCCTGGTCACGCAATTGGCGTGGGAACTAGGGCAATTGACGTGGGAACTAGGTCAATTGGCGTGGGAACTTCTGTTCTCGGGCACCTAGAAATAAAATTCATTTTGCCCCTAGATGTTAGGAACCCCCTCACTTGACCCCAACAGGGTCCGAGCAGTAATGGCGGCGAGAAAGGGTCACGCCGACGAGGAGGGTCCTACCATTGAGCGTAATGGCGGAGAAAGCTTTGAACCGGCTAAGTCAGAATGAGCAGAAACCTGGAACCCACAACTCTGTTTCTGTTCGACCTAGGGGGCTCAGATTTGGTCACCATGTACACTGGCGACACACTTTATTCGAGCTCGGCTAGTCCCACGAATTCGGGTATACTCGGGTGTATTGAGGTTTGTGACTGTTTTCTGCCCGAGTGCATTGAGGTATTTTCCAAGCAGGGATTGAAGCATTTTATTCCCGCTGGCTGCAATACTGCACAGTATATATATATATACTGCATTACAATTCATGAATTTATGCCATCTGGTAGACACGCGAAGCATTGCAGCCTATTAAATCCTAATCATTATCATTTAACAGATCAGCCGCCCGTCAGCCAGGCATGAACCCAGGCTGGGAAGGCAAACGCAACGGGGCTTGTCAGAGGTGAGGAGCGGCGCATTCCAGGTATCTGCCAGGTACATACCGGGTATTTGCTCGAATAAAGTGTGTCGGTGCAGTAGTCCTAGTTGTGGCAGGATTGCATGGCAAATTGCGACCCTCTCGTGGCAACAGAACGGAGTCAGGGTGATGTTAAAGTTCAGGTTTCTGCCATTGACTTGCATGGCAGAAAAAAAGCCACTTTGGTAATGTGCTTTTAAACTGTCTTTTGGTATCTCCGGTTCCGGGGGTCTTGGAAGGCTGATATTTTGCCACTATGGCAAGGGTCCTCCCGCATGAGGACCAGGCAAATTTCAACACGCTCAGACCCACAGAACGGATTATGTTACATTATACTTATATACAGTATTTATAATTTTTTATTTTAAAGATATTAAAGAATGTACTGTATTGTATTTGTTTCAAATTTTTATTAGGCAGTTATAACATTTCACATATTTTCTATTACAGTCCATTTGTGGCCTAACACAATTTTTAACATATTAAAGAAAAGCCTCAATGCCCCCTGTTCCTCCAGGGTCTGTCGGGGTGACGTGAGGTTTGAAGCAGAGAGGGGGAGGGAAGAGGGGGGAAAAAGAGAGAAGAGAGGGGGGAGGGGGAGGGGGGGAGGGGTGTAGTTCTCCCTCGCCTTGGCGTGTTCACTTTGTTTCCTTTACTGTTTTGGTTCCTTCCTCTATCATTATGTGGCATTTCTGTGCGTCAGGGCCATTTGAGTGAACCATGGGTCCCAAATATTGTAGAAGGTGGTAGAGGACCATTTCAGAAATGCTGACAGTCTCTCCATTTCCATTCCCTCGTGAATTCTGTTTATTACTGTTTGTTTGGAGGGGGGGGGGACACTTTTTTCCAGGCGGCTGCCACTGCATATCTAGCCGCGGTAAGAATGAAGGAGATCAATTTGCCTGTTGGTCGGTCCAGTGTTTCTAGGGGCCTGGCCAATAGGTAGGTCAGCGGTTCAATTTGTATTGTGAGGTCTGTGACCTCTTTTATGAGATTGTGTATAGTTTCCCAGTACTTCTGAATTTCTGGACATGTCCATCAAATGTGAGCCATGTCCCCCTTTTGAACGCAGCCTCTCCAACACAGGTCGGAGGCCAGGGGGTAGATTTGATTTATTTTGGCTTGGGTGAGATACCAGCGAAACAGTATTTTATATATATTTTCTTTTATTGTGGTACATATGGAAGTTCCCGAAGCTGTTTCCCAAATACTTTCCCAGTCCTCTCGGTCTATAACTATGTCCAATTCTGCTGCCCAATACAGCATATAGTCATGTGTGGGGGCTTCTGAGGCCCTCTCCAGTTCTGCACAAATTTGTGTTATGAGACCTTTCTGGTTGCCGGTCTCTCTGCAGAGCCGGTCAAAGCCAGTGAGAGGGGGAAATTCCAACGTTGGGGATAATGTTTGGGTATAGTGCCGAATTTGTAGGTATTTGAAAACATTTAGCCCTACTATCTCATATTTGGTCTGTAAGTTTTGGTAGTTCAGGAACTCCCCGAGGCTCAAGAGATCGGCAATTGCTCTAATATTTTTAGCTTTAAATTGATCAAATTGTCTGGGCTCACATCCAGGTGGGAATTTCGGATTTTTATGAATTGGTGCGAGTTGGGAGTGGGGTGTTGTGAGCTTAAATTTGTATTTGCATTTCGTCCAGGTCTCCCAAGTGTGTCTCATCGGGCCTAATTTAAATTTGCTGTTTAGCATGTCTTCCCTGCTCATGGACCAAAGGTAAGCTGGCAGCGAAGGCGTCCCAGCATAGTGTGTCTCTATACCTAGCCAACAGTATTGATTTGGGCTAGCATTCCATACCACTACCTGTCGTAGATGAGCGGCCAGGTAGTATCTTGTTATGTCTGGAACTCCTAGTCCTCCTCTCCCCCTTGGGGCCAAGAGAACCGTTTTGGCGACTCTAGGCTTTTGGAAGATTAGTTTTTGAATGTTTTTTAATTCCGAGCCAGGGATGGGGACCGGGAGGGTCTGGAAGTAGTATAGTAATCTAGGGAGTATGTTTATTTTGACCGAGACCATTCTCCCGATCCATGATATCTGGTATCCTCCCCATTTATCTAAGTCTTGTTTAATTTTTTTGAACAGGGCCGGATAGTTATATTGGTATAGAGATTGGTAGGTCCTCGATATCTTAACTCCCAAGTATTTGATACAAGAGGAGCTCCAACGGTAGTTAAAGTTTAATTTGAGGATTTTCACTTCTGGCTCCGGCAGGCTTAGGTTCAGTGCCTCCGATTTATCGTTATTAATCGTATATCCCGAGATTTTTCCAAAGTCCCGGAGTTCTTTTGGAGGTTGGGTAGGGAGATTTGAGGTTTGGAAAGGGTTAAGATGACATCATCAGCGAATAGGGATATTTTGTGCTGCCTGTGTCCAATTTCTATTCCTTGGATGTCTCTATTGAGTCGTATTGCTGATGCCAGCGGTTCTATGGTTAATGCAAAGAGGAGAGGAGATAAGGGGCATCCCTGTCGAGTTCCATTTGTTATATCGAACCTCTGGTTATTGCCCCCTGGTAGTTTTACTGTTGCTGATGGGTTTTGGTATAGTCTACGGACCCCCTCTAGGTATGCGTCTTTAAAGCCGAATTTGCGCATAGTTTGGTCCAGGAATTGCCAGTTTATTCTATCGAACGCCTTCTCTGTGTCTAGGCTTAACAGAAGTGCTTTGGTCCCTGTGAGGTGTACATGTTCAATGATGTTGATTATCTTCCGAGTGTTATCTGAGGCTTGTCTGCCCGCGACAAATCCAACTTGATCGATATTAATTAGTCTCGGTAAGATGGGATTTAGTCTGTTTGCTAATATTTTACTATATAGTTTGAGATCACTGTTGAGGAGGGAGATTGGACGATAGCTTCCACACTGCATCGGGTCTCTGCCTTCCTTATGTATAATGGCCAGATTGGCTAGAGACATTGATGTGGGAATATGGTTCCCTTCCATGAAGTAGTTGAATGTTTTTAGAAGATGCTTAGATAGTGTGGGCAAGAATCTCTTGTAGTAGACATTGGTGAAACCGTCAGGGCCAGGAGACTTAGTGATCTTTAATGATTTGACCGCCTCTTCCAGTTCCTCTTTTGTAATCTCAGCATTGAGGACTGTGTTTTCCTCCTCTGTTAAAGTGGGGAGTTGACATTTGTTCAAGTATTGTGTTATGGCTTCTACGGCTATTGGTGCGGGGCGGTCGTTTTTAGATCTTAAGTTATATAGCTCGGTATAGTATTTTGTGAACTCCTCTGCTATTTTGTTATCACTATATTGTATCTCACCAGACTTACTCTTGATAGCTGTTATTTGGGATCTTTTTTGCACCCCTCTTAGTTTACTTGCTAAGAGTCTGTCAGCCTTGTTTCCCTTGTCGTAATAGAGTTGATTTGTCCATTTGAGGGCCTTTTAAACATCCTCCAGCTGAATCTGCCTAAGTTTTGTTCTAGCGGTTACCAGCGTTTTATATTTTTTTTTGTGGGGTTAGCCTTATGGGCTTGTTCTATTGTTTTAATGCTATCTGTAAGTTCTTTGATTTGTGTTAGGCGGGCTTTTTTCCTATGGGAGGCGATGGAAATAAATTTCCCTCTGATGTTTGCCTTATGGGCTTCCCATAGGATTGCTGGAGAGGAGACTGTTCCTGTGTTGAAAAAGAAATAGTCCTTAAGTGAGGTTCTAATTTCTCTTTCTATCTCCGGGTAGTTTAATAGGGAGTCATTCAGTCTCCAGGAATAGTTTGTTGTTTTTTCATAGGGGATTGATAGTGTCAAGGTGATTGGGGCGTGATCGGACCAGGTGATTGAGCCAATGTCTGATTCAATGGCTGCCGCCATCACGTTTTTTGTGGTCAAGAAATAGTCTATTCGAGAGTAAGTCTGGTGAGGTGCTGAGTAAAAGGTATAGTCTCTCCGGCCTTGATGTTGGGATCTCCAGACGTCCACTAGTGAGAACTCGTTTAGAATTCCCCTAAACCTTTTCCCCTTGATTTGGAAGCAGGATGTGCGGGGGGGACCCATTGTGGTTGATCTATCCTTGGTAGGGTTTAAGACCATATTTAGGTCTCCCCCTACTATCATCGATGATAGATATTCCGGGTCTATGCCCTCAAGAACAGATTGGAGAAATTCTGTTTGGTTTTCGTTTGGGGCGTATACATTGATCAGGGCAATTGTCGAGCCCGCTAGGGAGCCATATACCACAAGGAATCTACCCTCTGGGTCCACTGTTATTTTGACATGGTTGAATGGGGTGCCTTGTCTGATTAGGATAGCCACACCCCTCTTCTTACTACTAAATGAAGCAAAAAAGCTTGTTGGGAACATTGTTTTGAATAAATTTGGGGGGTCTTGGGATGTGAAGTGTTTCTCCTGTAAGAATATAATGTCCCCCCCTGATTTTTTCATGTCCTGGAGGGCTAATCTCCGCTTCCTGTTGTTTTGTAGCTCTTTGACGTTTAATGAACGCACTTTAATAGGGGCTGTAGTTGTCATTTTAATTTTTTTTTGTGGTTCGGGGACTCTGGGTCTCGCCTTTCTCACTAGAGGAGACCTTGCTTCTATTTCTTGGGGGTATGATATACTTTAGTCTGTGTATTCGTTGGGTGGAGAGTGTTACTTCTCTGTTAGTCTTTTGAGGCTTACATTTGAACTGCCAAGGAGAGTGGGGGCAGGGGAGGGGGGGAGTAGATCTGCTGGAACAGGGTCAGCAGATGGAGAAGTAGTAGGATTAGGCCTTGTGCAGGTCCTAAAGTGGTATTGCCGGGTCTTGTGGTGACCGGCATTCGGGCAAATTTGCCCTTTCTGGGGTGGGTCCGGAGCCCGAGGCCAGAGTGCAACAGGGAGGTCCTGGCCCTCTGTTGCATGTGATGCCCTTCGTCCTCCTGACCCTTTATTGTGGAAGTACGTATTGGGGGGGGGGGATGGATGGGGGGGGTGCGAGGGGAGGGGGAGCAGGGGAGGGGTATGGAGGGGGAGGGAAAGGAAATGGGAAGAGGGGGATGGGGGGGGAAATGACGGGTCGGGGGGGGGGGGGGATCTCTTAGCAAGATTGGTTTCTTACTTGGGGTATAGTCCAGCGGGGGGTGGGTGGGGATGTACATAATGTGTGGTGCCTTGTCAGGTCAGTTGTGGGATTTATCCCCTTTTTGGTTAGATTATTTCCTTCTATTGCTGGGTATCATCTTGCTGCAAGGGGCGGGGGAGGGGGGGTGGTGGTGAGGGGGGGGGAGGGGGTGGGGTTCTGTGGGGGGGGGGAGTGGAGAGGAGGAAGGGGGAGGGTAGTGCAGCGAGAGGGGGGCTAGGGGGATGGGAGGTTGGGGAGGGAGTGAGGGGGAGGAGGGAGGGGGGGAGCAAGGAGGGGGGGGGAGGGAGGTCGGAATCCTTGGTTGGTCGGATATCGACCGATGTTCACATTTGCTACCCCTTTTGTGGGTATATGGAGATCGGAGCATATTATACATTCATTATTACATTTGTTACATGGTATTACATGCTACTTAGTGGTTGTGTTTTTTTCCCTCATCGTGTGATGGCATCTGGCTATCACATTTTTCTCATCAGTTTGGTGGTGAGACTTCGGGCACAGTATGCCTGAGATCATTGCCGTGTGGCTTGGTGAGGAGGGGATTGGTGGGGGAAGGGGGGAGGGGGGGAAGGGGAATGTCTCCGCAGGGTGGAGGGGGGGAGGCGGGGAGGAGAGGGGGGGGGTCTCCCGTCTGGGTAGGTTTCGGATAGTGCATGTGTTTGTTACATCATTAAGGGTACATAGGTTCCCACACATGTTATACATTTGGCGTTGTGATTTTCAACCGACATTACACATTTCATGGTAGGTGTCTTGTTCACATACAATCCCTACATTAGGCTATGTATTTTATTTCTGTTCTCGTTTTACCTGTAAATGTGGTGGAGCATCTGGGAGCGTTGCCGTGTAGGTTGGAGAGAGGGGAGTAGGTAGGGGGTAAGGGGGGGAGAGGGGGGGTGTTCCCGTTTGGGCAGGTGTCAGGCGGTGCGTTCGTTTGTGTCAACATTGCGGGTGCATGGGATCTAATACATATTATACATGCATTAATGTGGCCGGAACCCTTGGTTGGTCAGATATCGACCAGTGTTTACATTCGCTACACCTCTTGTGGGTATATGGAGACCGGAGCATATTATACTTTCATTATTACATTTGTTACACGGTGTTACATGCTGCGTTGCCGTGTGGTTTGATGAGAAGGGGATTGGGGGGGAGGGGGGAGGAGGAGGGGGAATGTCTCCGCCGGGTGGAGGGGGGAGGCGGGGAGAAGATGGAGGGGGGGGGAGTCTCCCGTCTGGGTAGGTTTCAGTTAGTGCATGTGTTCGTTACATCATTGTGGGTACATTGGTTCACATACATGTTATACATTTGGCATTGCGATTTTCATTTGACACTACACATTTCATGCTGGTTGTCTTGGTCACATACAGTCCCTACATTAGGCTATGTACTTTATTTCTGTTTGCGGTTTACCAGTTAGTGCGAGGAACCTGACGAAGCTTATTGCGAAACATGTTGTTCCCTGCCGGAGCTCATTGAGAGAGGGACCCAGCACACTACAGGACATCCGGTGCAGATCCCCTCTTCCGGTTCCACTGCCGGACGCGCCAGTGGGAACAAGAACGGAGGAGGAGACCGTGCAGGAGTGTACCGAGCGGCTGAGGCTGGGCCATTTTATTTGACTTCAAGTGTGAGTATAGTCCTTGTGTTTGCTTTATTTCATTTTATTTCATTGTGTCTTATTTTATTGTATTTCATTGTGTCATAGATTGTTCTATACATTTTATGGTTCACCACATGTTTGCATTTCATATGCTTATGTCTCCACTGTATACCTATTAAAGACCTTTTTTATTGTTGTTAACCCTTGTTGGCATACACTCCTTTTGGTCATCTGGGAAACGGGGAGAGGAGACACTCACACACTACACCCATCGGGGAATAATTCTGCTGAGACAACCCAGACACCATCCATACAGGACATCACCCTCTGAGGACAAGGACTCACATCAGGCCGTGTGAGTTTTATGTATATTGAGACTCCAGCATATGAGTCTGTAATAAATCCACTACAGTCAGCATTGAGGGAGAGACACCACACAAGCCCGTGTGAGTCACTGAATCCATAATTTTATGTATTCTTTGATTAGTTAAAGTGGAAAACCAATTATTAACCCCTCCAGCATTATCCTCCTCCTTGCTTCCACCCCCTGCCCTTACCCCCCTCCCCCTTTCCCCACCCACCCCCCCCTCTTCCCCCATACCCCACATGTGTATCTAATACACTGAGATTTTAATTCTTTTTTATCCATATCCTTTTATTTCATTCGGTTCCATCGACATCGGGAGGCCCATGAGGTTTGCGCTGACTATCTTCACACTACAAATGCGGTGGAGAACCTGGGAGCGTTGCCGAGCAGGTTGGAGAGGGGGGAGTATGTAGGGGGCAAGGGAGGGAAGAGGGGGGTGGTTTGTTGGAGACATGTGGGGGGGAGGGAGGGGTAGGGAAGAGAGGGGGGGAGGAAGAGGGGGGGAATTACTCCACTGGGTGGGATGGGGGAGGTGGGGGGGAAGCAGAGGTGGGGGGGGGAGCTTAGGGGGGAGGGGGGGAGGGGGGAGGAGGGGAGGGTTGTGCGGGTCTCCCGTTTGGGCAGGTGCCTGACGGTGAGTTCGTTTGTGTAAACATTGCGGGTACATGGATTCTAATACACATTATACATACATTAATACGTTTTTTATCAGGTATTACGTGACCCGTAATGGGTGTGTCTGTCACATGTAATTCCTACATTAGATCATTTATTTCGTCACTGTCCTCAGTTTACCGGTTGGTATTGGAGACAAGCTCTGGGTTCGGTGGTTCTTGCAGCGTTTCCGTGCAGGTTAGTAAGAGGGGGATAGGGAGGGGGCGAGGGAGTAAGGGGGCAGGGAAGGGGGGGGGGGGTTGTAGGTGGAGGGGGGAGGGGAATTTAGGGGGCTAGGTGAGAAGGACGGGGACAGGGGGGGGGAGGGGTAGGGTAGGGAAGGGGGTGCATTCTTATAAACTCCTAACAACTTTAAACTTTTAGGGATGGGGATAGCTAGTGTCACTTTCGCTCCCTTTTTTTTTTTCCCAGTCCTTGCACACAGTTTATTAGTGTTTGTTGTTTTTAGGGGCTCTGAGAACTCAGAGACTGCTTGTGCATGGGGGACTGTTCCAAGGACCGCAGATGCCACGTTTATATAGGTAACGTACTTACATTTTCGGAGGGTCCGATCTCATACCTGGTGTGGACAGGTTTGACAGCCTTTCATAGGTCTATTTGTCTCGAGTCGTCTGCTGAAGCTACTCGTGGGGTGATGAGGGGGGGGCGGCAATGGCAGAGGGGGCCATGGTGTCCCCCATCGATCACCGCTCCTTATGTGAGTCTCTCACACCTCCCCCCTCCCTCAACAGTGAACCCACCCCCTCCCAAAAGAGAGGCCGCTCTCCTGTGAATCTGGATGGAAGCTTGGCGTCGGTCTTGTCGGCTGGCTCCTCTGGGGCGGATGGGCCGTGCCTCGTGATGGTCACTCTGGTATGGCAAGCGGCCTCCGATGTCTGCTGCAGCAGGTAGGTGTTTTTTCTCCCTCTGTCATGTTCCGTGTTATCCTCTTTACAAGAGGCAGCATAGAAGTCGTTGTGTCTTGTGGATAGGCATCTTGCTGGATCTTCTTGGGGTGCTTGTGTCACACTTTGACGCTAGAACTGGGGACAAAAAGTTCACGTTTTTATTTCCTTTGTTTTTGTCCTGCGAGGCGTTCTGAGGCCCTCACCAAGGGACCCTCACTCTCCGGTCCTTGAGAGTTGGGTGGGTCGGAATTCCACGATGGAGGGGGGGACAGGCCCACTGCTTTCACCAGTCTCGACATCTCTGCAGGGTGTCTGACGACATGTGTCTTCCCATTTCTGATGACTATTAATTTAAATGGGAATCCCCATTTGTACTTAATCCCATTGTCTCTGAGGAGTATGGTCAGTGGTTTTAATTCCATCCGTTTGTTGATCGTCTGTCTTGCTAAATCGTTATAGATTTGCAGGTGGTCATCCTGGTATGTAAGCGGATCCTTTTTCCTGCAGCCTGCCATTAGCTTCTCTTTAGTGGTATAATGATGTAACCGGACTATAATGTCCCTGGTTTTGTTTGGGTCATCCGATCTTGGCCTGAGGGCACGATGGGCTCTGTCCATTTCAAAGTTCTTTTTATCTAGGTCCTCACACAGCGAGAAGAAGAGTCCTAGGAGATACGGCTATAGTTGTTCTGATTGGATCGCCTCTGGTATTCCGCGGATCCGCAGGTTCTGCCTTCTCTCGCGGTTCTCCTGATCCTCGAGGTTGTCTTTTAAACAGCTAATTTCCATTCCAAGCCGGAAGATTTCATCATCTGCGACTGTTTGTGCCTGGAGTGACTCTTCCATTTTTGTTTCTAGTGCTGTTGTCCGTTCAGTGAGGCCTGTAATATCTTGCCGCAATTCTGTCACTGCGGCCTTCAGGTCTCTTGTTGCGGCCTGCTGCTTGGGGCCTCGTGTGTTCGCTGGTCCGGCGCCATCTTGGATTCTCGGGGTGAGATCCGAGCTCCGTTGTGACGGCAAAAATAAGTTTTTAGCTCCCTGGCCGGGCTGCGCTTTTTGTTTAGAGGCCATTGCGGGGCTTTTATCTTGTTAGGAGTGAAGTTTTTTGGGGTCGGGGGTTGGGGTGAAGGGCGTTTGTATGGTGGTTTATACGCGAGGGTCGGCGGAGCTCAGCTCTCACACGTCCATCTTCTCTGGCATTCTGGACACGCCCCCCGTACTGTATTGTATTTAAAACATGTGACTGTAAACCATAGTGACTGACAAATATTTTCACACCCTGATGAAATACAGTATCAGTGTACTCTCAATTCTCACATTGCTGTGCACATCAGATTAACATTTCAAATTCGAGAGGGGATTTTCCAAAGCATTACCGTTCAAACAACAGGCCTCTAAGGGTTGGGGGAGGGGGATGGTGTGATTAGACGCAGGCATACTGAGTGTTTGTATCTTGGCTATGGGCGGATTAAGAACACAATGGAAATATGCAGAAGGTTAACGACCCAGTGGAGAGAGGGGGTTGGTAGGATAGGGTGACTCAGCCGATTGACGCTTGGCTAGGGAGGGATTAAAAAACTCTGGAGGTGTGTGGCTGAAATAGTTAACAGCACTGTAATTTCAAAAAGGCATTTCATCATAATAATTTGATGAATAAACCCCCAAATACAACCCCCAAATACAGTACATAAAAAGCAAGTCACTTTAACTCCCTTTGCCCCATGCACCAAAAATGTTTTGTGGCAGAAGAATTTAATAAAGGCTGCAGAATGTATTATTGTGTGTTGATAGTTAGAATTGCTGTGCACTTTAAATGTTTCAACATTGTACAGTATTTGTAAATAAATGTTTTTGTACTGACTCCACCAATTAAAGAACATGTTGAATTGCCTCACATTGTTTCCATTTGCTCCTTTGACAGTGTAATAAATGTCGAGGCTTGCTGCACTGTTTTTTTACTGCCTGGTCGCGCAATTGGCGTAGGAACTTGGGCAATTGACGTGGGAACTAGGTCAATTGGCGTGGGAACTTCTGTTCTAGTGCACCTAGAAATAAAATTAATTTTGCCCCTAGATGTTAGGAACCCCCTCACTTGACCCCGACAGGGTCCGAGCAGTAATGGCGGCGAGAAAGGGTCACGCCGGCGAGGCGGGTCCTACCATTGAGCGTAATGGCGGAGAAAGCTTTGAACTGGCTAAGTCAGAATGAGCAGAAACCTGGAACCCACAACTCCGTTTCTGTTCGACCTAGAGGGCTCAGATTCGGTCACCATGTAGTCCTAGTTGTGGCAGGATTGCATGGCAAATTGCGACCCTCTCGTGGCAACAGAACGGAGTCAGGGTGATGTTAAATTTCAGGTTTCTGCCATTGACTTGCATGGCAGAAAAAAAGCCACTTTGGTAATGTGCTTTTAAACTGTCTTTTGGTATCTCCGGTTCCGGGGGTCTTGGAAGGCTGATATCTTGCCATTATGGCAAGGGTCCTCCCACATGAGGACCAGGCAAATTTCAACCCGCTCAGACCCACAGAACAGATTATTTTACATTATATTCGCGCAATTGGCGTGGGAACTACTTAGGGCCGCGGTCAAGTTCACGGGCAATTGGCGTGTGTACTTCTGTTCTAGGGCACCTAGAAATAAAATTATTTTTGCCCATAGATGTTAGGCACTGTATACCACTGTACAGTATACTGTAGAAGACACATAATGACACGATACTGAACATGTAGAATAAATGCATAGTTTTATTTATTCGGGTTTATTACACAGTATACTGTACGGCCGGAAAACATCAGCATACAGTACAATATTATCCATCGAAATCCCCCCATTAGCCGTTTTCTTTTCTGAGGAAAAACAAAAAGAAAAGTTTTAATGTACAGTAATGGTCAGCCCCCTAAAGAAGTACCCAGCCAGCCCCACCAAAATAATACGGCAACAAGACAGTACTCACCATAGAATTAAAATTCCCCATCTATCCCCCAGATGTTAGGAACCCCCTCACTTCACCCCAACAGGGTCCGAAGATGTACAGTACAGTACTGTACTTTAAAATAAATTAAATATGCAATTTTACTATTACTGCGCGCGCACGCACAGACTGTGTACTGTAGGTTGAACCGCGAAGGTATTAGACTTCAAAGACAACAGCTCGCAAACGCCCCCATGCGTTTTTACACGGCATTGCAGTATTGCAGCCAGCGGGAATAAAATGCTTAAATCACAGCCGCGAAAATAACGCAATACACTCCTGGTGAAAATGACACAAAACCGCACATCACAGGGATATTCTGAAATTCGCGGAGCTAGCCGAGTTAGAATAAAGTTGGTCGCCACTGTACCTCATTTTGGCTAGACCCTTTTGTTTCTATTTTTATCTCTTGTTGGTTTTTTTCCCACGATCTATAACATTTATTAAGATAATCTTCTTTATCCCTCCTAAATTTTCTTTGTTTGGATAATTTTGTTTCCCTTTCAATTTTGTCTGTTCTTAGCTTAACCTTTTTTTCAATCTCTTTGTGTTTCTCATTTTCTCCAAATTATTTAGTTTATTCTCTATAGTTTGTATTTCAACCTCTAATGTTGCTAAACTCTTATTTCTATGTGTGATTAATAGCTTCATTAGTTCAATTGATGCCTTGTCTAAAATATTGTTCCACTCCTTCATAAACTTAATATCATCTTGATCAGTTGGATCTTTAAAAATCCTTAACCCTCTAGGGATTCTGTCAACCGAGATATATTGTTCCAGTGTAATTACCTCCCAATATGCTTTTGTGTCTTTTACCATCAACCTTTCAAGTTTGAGGAATAGTGTATCTAGATCCTCCTCATCTCCTGATACACTTTCTAACCTAACCTCATCTGAAAATATATCTTCTGCTCTAAGCCCCTATGTTTTCCTCATATAAAATATAGAGTCATGTTCTATAGAGGTAGCCATATTAATAACTGTGTTGGGGAAATGCAGCTAGCTGTGTAGTGGACAAAATACAAAAATAGCAAGATACGAACAGCGCAAATCCAAACACTTAGTTAAATGCAGAGTCAATAACAACCACACCTGGCCAATCAGTCAACCGAGAGGTATTAACCCCTAAAACAACTAACCCTACAAAAATGCTGCCACTTAGGTCCACGGCTCCACACCTGCCACAAGGGATTGTATAGAGAAGAAATGACCTAGGCGCAAATATGCAGGGAAAGAAAAAAAGAGAAAAACATCATAGGGCAGTATATCTGAGCAATTCAGGGATTAGGTGGTAAGATTTACACACAATTAATTCAGCAAATATCAGCCTTTAATCCCCAGTGGGACTCAGGAACTCTGCTTCTGGTGATCTTTATTTTCTCTGTGTGTCCTCTAGATTTATACTTCACACGATACTCCAGACAGCTAATGCAGCATCACCATCCGTCTGCTGCTAGATGATACCTTGCAAGGGATGGATCTCACAGGGTAAGGGGGGTGGGTTAGGGAATAATAGGAAAAAAGGAATAGTATAAAACCTTTTAATAAAATCTATCTAAAAAACAACAAATGGTATTCAACTCACATGCTGTGAATCGAATTCAGGCAGTTGAGAGTTTAAGTGAGTCTCTCACACTCATGTCCGTAGAACGCCGGTTCTCTGCACTGTTGTTGTGTGTGGTTACTTTCTCATCACGTGCTCCGGCTCTCGCGAGACTCTATCTCCCACTGTAGTTAGTACGCTGCCTCTGCTCCGTTGCATAGGATCTGTCCACAGCGTGTCTCCAACTGCTATGCCAATGCGTTTGCCCTACGCGTTTCTCCACTTGGGCTTCGTCAGGGGCTAATGTCCTTAACCTCTCCCTACCCTGGGTATATATATCTCTACCTCTCGTGACTGATTGGATACTCTCAGAATTGGCTAATTGACACTTTACTTTATCTCAGCAACATATTAATAGAGAAACAACGCACACATATAACGAGATTGTACCCTGATATAATGGTTACTAACATCACAATAGTATCACATATTCTTATGTTATTTAGAGAAACAACACACACATATAAAATGATTGTACCTGATATAATGGTTACTAACATGACGATGGTATCACATATTCTTATGTTATTTAATTAATCAACATCAAACGAAATAAGATTGGTCTGTTGATTGTTGAACCAACTATTAGAATGTACCTGATGATATCTGCCTATCACTATTGGACCTCATCAAGTAACTAATCCAACATATTTATGTTATCAAACAGATAATATATATTTAGGAACACTTAACCCTATAGTGAAACTAATTCACACCACATACTTAGGACGAATTATTATATCAATATCCAGAAGGATCATAAATGGTCATTAGGGAACATATTCTGAAACACATTGATTATGGATAAACCACAATCTTCTAAACTAACAACGGGATTTGTTCAGTTCCCTTTAGTTAAACTATTTCATATCTCTCAGCTTATCTTAAACTGTACATAGAAAATAAGCTTGATGAAACCTATAAACAGAAATAATAGGCTCTACACACACACTCATTATCAACATAGATCCTACTCTAAAGCGTCCGCCACCGCAGGAATTTTTAAACCGCGTGCAGACACGGGCTTTTTTTTTTCCGGCGCCTGCTACTCTTCCATTGTTCAGCGCCATTAGCGCTGAACGGAGATGAGGCTCGCGCACGGCCGCGAGATGCGGCTGGCACGCGACCAAGTTCGGCTGCGGTAGAAAACAGCCCCGAACAATTGCGGGTAAGCTTTAGAATAATCTTTGCCGCAACTGTATATATATATATATATATATATATATATATATATATATATATATAAAGGACCAGTCTTCTAACTGGGTCACCCACACCGCGTACTACTTCTAATACAGAGCAGGGTTACAGATGGGTTTACACACACACACACATTCCCCTTAAATCAAACATGGTTTATAAGTATGGTATGGTATATATATATATCCTTATAAACCATGTTAATAAAAAATATCACAAAATTCTTCTAAGTCCCTCGGGAAGAGTGAAAGACGCGCACGTTCATTTTCAGAGCTCCTAGATCTTCCTATAAGAAGTTAGCTAAAAAGTAGCTTCGAAAAATGCTTAGGTTAAGTTTCAGAGTTGCTTCTAATGTACCGAAGCTGGACTTAGAAATAATTTCACTCTCACAATATTATGGCTGGTTGGAGACACTCCGAACCACAATACGCGGACGGGGACGACTCCCATTAACCCCTGACTATACCGGGGATACGCGTATCACAATGCCGTAGACAGATTGTTGGGGTTTGCTGAGATTTTCCCGCCGGTCTTGGTACACGTTGGCACCAATGACAAAGTTAGAGAAAGATGGAGGGTCCTAAAAAATGATTACAGGGATCTAGGCCAAAAGCTTAAGGCAAGGACCTCCAAGGTAGTATTTTCTGAAATATTACCAGTGCCATGCGCTACCGCAGGGAGACAGTCAGAGATCAGGTAGGTTAATGCATGGCTAAGAAAGTGGTGCAGGAAGGAAGGGTTTGGGTTTTTAGAGCACTGGGACTCCTTTTCTGAGAGGTGCCATCTATATTCTAGGGACGGATTGCACCTCAATTTGGCCCAGTATCTGAAGAGGAGATTACACAAGCGCTCCTCAAACTAAAACTAAGCAGCCAATGCGGACCTGACTTACTACAATCTAGGTTCCTACGACTTGGTGCCCCAGCCATTGCCAAACCAATTGCTTCTATAGTCAACTCTATCCTGTCTGCAGGCCATATCCCTAAGACCTGGAAAACTACCAGAGTTGTCCCAATCTTCAAAAGTGGGGACAAAAACACTGTCTCAAACTACAGGCCAATCTCACTTCTCTCAATTCTATCGAAAGTCATGGAAAAATGTGTCCACTCCCAATTAAGCGATTTCTATACCAAGACAAATTTCCATAGCCAATTCCAATCTGGCTTTTGTCCCAAACACTCCACCGTAACTACCCTGCTAAAAGTTTGCAATGAAATCCAGTGTGGAATGGAATGGGGACAACTCACTGGTGCAGTATTCCTAGATTTTGCAAAGGCGTTTGACACAGTTGATCATGTTATCCTGCTTAACAAACTCCAGAGCTCTGGAATAGGGAAGCATGCTTTAAACTGGTTTCAGTCCTACCTATCAGGAAGATCCCAACATGTGTCCATCTCAGGCTCTAACTCCAACCCCCTGGATATCACCTGTGGTGTCCCGCAAGGCTCTGTTCTGGGGCCCCTACTCTTCTCAGTGTTCATTAATGATCTTCCCACAGCTTGTAAGGAAGCCTCAATACACATGTATGCAGACGACACAATCCTATATGCACACAGCCATAGCCTCTCTGACCTTCAACACATACTTCAGTCTGACTTTTTGAGACTCGAAAACTGGATTTCCCAAAACAAACTGTTTTTAAACACTGACAAGACTGTAACAATGGTGTTTGGGACCAAGACTAAATTTGTAAAGCTTGCAGTGACTTCGCTCCTGATTAGAACCAATGCTAACACCACCCTAACACCTGTCACTAGTTTTAAATACCTGGGCTTATGGTTTGACTCCCACTTAACATTCGGGATGCACATTGATACCCTGACAACCAAGACCTATGTCAAACTAGGGGTACTTTAAAGGAACAAATCCTCCCTAAGTCTCCTGGTCAGAAAGCGTATTGCACAGCAGATGCTAATGCCAATTATTGACTATGGAGACATAGTATATGGCTCGGCTCCTCAAACCCACCTTAGCAAACTTGACACCCTCTACAATTCAATTTGTCATTTTGTTCTCCAATGCAACTACAACACACATAACTGCGAAATGCTCAAAGAACTAGATTGGTCATCACTAGAGTTTAGGCGCAAAGTTCACCTATCCTGTCTCACCCTCAAATACTTTCTGGGCAAGCTACCCAGCTACCTGAACAAGCTCCTCACCCCTACCACATGCAGCACCTATCACCTGAGATCAAACTCCAAAAGACTATTCATGGTCCCTAGGCTCAACAAAGTATCCAGACGTTCCTCCTTCTCCTTCCGTGCACCCCAAAACTGGAACAACCTACCAGAGACTCTCATATCCACCACCAGTTTAAGTTCTTTCAAATCTAAGGCTGTCTCACACTTGAATCTGGTCTGTAACTGATTCATACGCTCATAATATATATTTTGTTTAACTGTGCACGCAATGTCTTGTATATAATGTATACCTTGTTCATTTATGTAACTGTACTTGTAACCATGTATTATTTGTTTTACTCTGTGCCCAGGACATACTTGAAAACGAGAGGTAACTCTCAATGTATTACTTCCTGGTAAAATATTTTATAAATAAATAAATAAATAAATCCCCGGCACTTATAGATAGGAGTGTATAGAGCGCTCAAATGCCAGGTGAAATATCCAATAACACCAGAACCACCATCCGGGGAGAATCAATATAAACAATAATGTATAGTGGTAACGCAGCTAGCAATAATGGGGCTAATCCTCCCGAAGACAGGTAGTAGGAAGAAAAGAGAACCCCCCACCATCAATCTCATTGGAAGGTTCCCCTGTAGCAAACCAAGATTATTACTCACAGCTCCTCGTGTGGGCTGGATGGATGTGCAGCTTTCAAGAGGAAGTACATAAGATGCAGATAGTTTAAGGAGCGCACGATCCGGTGGGAGCAAGGAGAGGACCTCAGGTATCAAAAAAAAATATTAAACTTTTATTGAGTCATCAAGACATACACTGGCGACAAACTTTATTCGAGCTCGGCTAGTCCCACGAATTCGGGTATACCCGGGTGTATTGAGGTTTGTGACTGTTTTCTGCCCGAGTGCATTGGGTTATTTTCCAGGCAGGGATTGAAGCATTTTATTCCCGCTGGCTGCAATACTGCACAGTATATATATATATACTGCATTACAATTCATGAATTTATGCCATCTGGTAGACACGCGAAGCATTGCAGCCTATTAAATCCTAATCATTATCATTTAACAGATCAGCCGCCCGTCAGCCAGGCATGAACCCAGGCTGGGAAGGCAAACGCAAAGGGGCTTGTCAGAGGTGAGGAGCGGCGCATTCCAGGTACACTACCGACACACTTTATTGAAGTGTGGTCGGTACCGCAAGCCGGGAAATCTCCCGGCTTGCTAGTGGCCGCCCCTCGGCGTGCCGCGCGTCATAGACGCGCGGTCACGCGTCATCGGGAGCGTGCGCCCCCTGCACGCGTGTCCAGGGGCTCCCCGAGGGAGCCCTGGTGTCCCGCGATCGCGGGACAGCGGCAGGGGGTTCCGGGGGACCCGGCGGACCCGGCAGCGGTAGGGAGAGCGCCCCGATCGGAGGGCGCTCTTCCGCTGCTTCGGCGCGCGCCCGTCACACTCGGGCGCGCGCCAGGCTACTGCTGCGGCACAGAACGGGCAAATGCTCGAATAAACTGTGCCGCAGCAGTATCTGCCAGGTACATACTGGGTATTTGCTCGAATAAAGTGTGTTGGTGCAGTATACAATCCAACGCGTTTCGAACATGTGTGTGTTCTTTATCAAGGATAAACATACATTGTAAACAATCCTTATAAATAGAACAAATGGCGCACAGCCAGTGAGCCAGGTGGAGTTAAAAATGAATACCTTTAATTCAGTGCATAGCTGATAACATCTTCACCCCCTTCGGGACAAAAAACACACACCTCCTACGCGTTTCGGACCGGTAGGCCCTTTATCAAGTTACTCCTTGATAAAGGGCCTACCGGTCCGAAACGCATAGGAGGTGTGTGTTTTTTGTCCCCAAGGGGGTGAAGATGTTATCAGCTATGCACTGAATTAAAGGTATTCATTTTTAACTCCACCTGGCTCCCTGGCTGTGCGCCATTTGTTCTTTTCTTGCGGCTTCTGGATTTCCCTGCATGGCTGGCACGCCGGTGACTATTCCTGGAGATGACGTAAGTGGGTTAAAGACTGTAAGACTGCAATAGTTGAGTAATGTTATGTGTTTATTACAAGTGACTCACAGGTCTATTCATTACACCCACTCCCATTGGTGTCTTCATGGAATGTGTTATACTGTAAAACAGTTTTATCTGGATGAAGTTATCTGGGGTTGAGCACCCTATATTTTTTTCCTAATCCTTATAAATACCCTTCTTACCTGTATCCCGTTGACGAAGTTGAAACATTGGGGTGTCTGACGTAAACAGCATTAGGGTCTAAAAAGCCATTTTGTTTGACTACTTTTGTCCGTCATTTTGTCTTGTCTTTGTAAGTCTTGTATGTAATTTTTCCATGTGAAGAAATATCTGTGTGAACAAACGTGTGAACCAGAGAAAGGAATGTATTTTTCGCTCCTAGAAGATTTTTGTTGATCTTCCAAGTCCAATCAGCTGCAAATGAAAGTGTAAACAGGCCAGAGCGGACAGAGATAAGCTCAGAGTCTTACAGTTGAACTTTCTAACACATTTACATGTAAGGTGAGAAAATAGAAAACATCACATTTAACCCCATAATGGTTTTTAGTTGACGCACACTTACATCATTTGTTATGTATTACAAATTTATATCAGTTTTAGTATTGTTATGTATTACAAAATGATGTCATATTTAGTGACGCACAAGCCCCCCCATAAAGGGGTGGAGCTTTAGTTTTTAGGGTATAAATGTATCTCATACCGTATTATCTGAGAGAGAGATTTTGTTTTGAAGCTGTCTCCGTTGTGTGCTCATTGAATAAACTCATTTGATAACTAAATGTTTTTTTGTAACATTTTTACAGCTTTCACAGTTTTGGTAGCAGAGGATGGTTTCCAATATCTCGGATGCAGAGCACCTGGACAGGCCACTCCTCTGTCACTCAAACCTGAGCGCTCATATGAATTAAGGTAATGGCTGCCTATTACAAAAATGCCTGATTAAATTGTTTGAGTGATGTGTAGAGAGCTGGGTGTTATCTCTGAGTGACGGAAATTTGCAGTATCAAGTGAGTTTATTATTCTCTGTTCCTGTATTCATTTTAAAATGTAAGAGTTGTTAAGAGTTGTTAGGGGCTAAAGTTAGAGTCCCGTTAAAAGCCTTGGTGTTTTTGGTGAATAGAGTGAATGTTTGTATGCTTAAGGGATTGTTTTCATACCGTCCTGGGTTGTGATATACAGTATCTTTTGTTGTCTGAGCAGGACAGGTCACTGATTGTATATTTGTCCTGTCTTGACAATAACATACCAACTGAGTTTATGCATGGATTTCTGTTTAGAAAGTTTTATCTGTATCTCTCTGTATCCATTTTATAAAAGTATAAGGTTTATCAGGACTGGGTTGGACCCGCTGAAGTAATTCAAGTTTTTTCTTTGGTATAGTTATGGTGAGAAAATATGATTGGGGAACAGTCTTGTGACAGGTCCTTAATTGCATATTTACACTATTCAAATCAACAACATGCCAAAAGAGTTGTACGTAATCAGCTTGCGCTGATTATTGTATCAAGAGAATTGTACATTGTCAATTAAATTTGATTATTGTAACGCTGAATTGTACATTATCAATTCAATTTGATTATTGTAACAGGAGAATAATGGGAAACCAAAATTCTCAAAAGGTTGTGTGTCTGCAGACAAAAATAATAAAGAATGAATACAGAGAACAAAAAGAGACAATATAAATATATTTTGTTGGCCAGTGAATGGCACTGTTTGTACTATTATCAACTATTTGCGCAGATGTTTAAATGAAAGAGGGGTCTTTTTCTGTGGGAATGAGAAGCTCATGGAGCGCTGTCTCGTGTGTTTCTGAATCCCACAGGGAAACTGTAACGGATCGGGGGACTCGTGCTCCCCAGAGTGTCCCCGTCACCCAAGGTCCCACGGCAGCTAGCTGTCCCTCTTCCCTATGTCAACACTCTTTCCCCTCCTCCTCTCTGAGCTGTTCCTCCATGGCACGGTCGGCACGCCCAGGTACACGTTCAGGGGCACGCGCGCGGCACCCGCACTGAGCGCTCGCGCTCCCGATTGCTTGTCACTTGCCGTGGGACACATGCCCCTCGGCGTGCGTCCGTCATCCCAGCCCTTACCGTACCTGGCTCCTCCGCTCCTCCTTCCCTCCTGCCTCCCATGCCAAACGCCTCCTCCACGATACGCCTCTCACACCCTGCTACACGCGCGGTGCGCGTGCATAACAATCTTACAGAAGGCGCGCGCACCCGCTCTAGTTATCAGCCGCCCCCAAGCACTGGCTCCACCCTCCGTCGGTTGCATTACCCTGGATTACCTCCCTGTCTCCTCCCCTGCTCTCGCAGACCTATTCCTGCAATTACCCACTCAAACCTCTGCTCCACCCCTCACCCCTATTGGTCCTTCTTCCCATATAACCCCACTCTGTTCTCTCAGTCCTTGCTCTGCATAGCTTTCCTGTAGCTCCTGTGTGTGCAGTGTCTATGCCTAGCTCCCTTGTCTGTTTCAGCTCTGGTTCCTGTCCCTGCCCCTGTTTAGATTCCTTTGGTTTGAACTTGAACTCTGCTTTGGACTTGACTACGCTGCCTTCTCCTGCCCTTGAACCCTGGCTTTCGGACATCACTACCCTGCTCTCTCCAACCCCTGAACTTGGGCTCTTGGACATTGCCCTCCGACCTCTGGCATCCCGGACTCAGCAAGTATAACGTTAACCTTTACTCACCAAGCCCGGCAACGCAAATTACCACACTCCGGGCATGCCCTCACTGCTGTGGGTGCGTGTTATACCCTTACCCACCTCAGTACTGGGGACTGGCCAGGTTTGTGGGCATACAGGTGTTACATTATGCAGAGCCCAACAAATGCAGACCCCCCTGAGGTGGGCCAAGGTGTTTCCATGGAACATTGGCAATTCCTAAGCGATCAACTTACCAATGTTACACAGCAACTTTCTAATTTATCTCTCAGGGAATCTCCTGTGGCACCGTCACCCCGACCCCATTGTCTATAAGCAATCCGGGACCACGTATTCCATTTCCCAACTGGTATGATGGGGACCGCCTCGGTTGTCGAGGATTCTTGAATCAGTGTTAATTCCAGTTTGAGATGTCACCGTCCCACTTTCCTACTGGTCGTACCAAGGTGGCCTGCATCTATGCCCTACTCACTGGCGACGCTCTTGCTTGGGCTTCTCCTCTCTGGGAACACAGACCAGACATAACCCAAGATTACCCCAAATTCCGGCCTTGGTCTCAATAGATCCCTTCTCAATGAACAATGGCAGATCTAAAAAGTCAATGGTAAGTGGACTAGTATTGAATGTAAATTTTAAATTCATATTATTACTATTCAGGTATTTTTGGAATTTCCCCAAATTCTCCTTACTTCCACCCCAGTTACATAGCACATCGTCAATATAACGCTTCCATAGCACAAGGTCCGCCCCAAATGCTGTTAAGAGTCTAGAGAGTAATACACAAATTGTAATTAAATCCGCTGACAAAGGGGGTGGCATTGTCATCATGGATTCTAAATATTATAAGACAGAGTCCATGAGAATCCTAAATGATGCAACCACATATCGGAAACTGCCATGTAATCCATCGGCTGAGTTCAAATTAGTTTTGAATGATTATCTGCATAAGGGATTCCTAGATGGAAACATTTCCAAGGGAGAATTGGAGTTCTTGGACATACAGCAGCCAAGAATTCCAATTTTCTATTTCATTCCAAAGATTCATAAGGATCTTTGGAACCCCCCCGGTCGCCCGATCATATCTGGGATAAAATCGTTAACATCAAATTTGTCCCAGTTTATTGATTCTACATTACAAAAGTATGTCCCTCAAATACCGTCGTATCTCTGAGATACTACTCATGTCTTAAATCTAGTGAATAATCTAAAGTGGGAAGATCACTATATATGGGTCACGTGCGACGTGACCTCACTATATACTGTCATTAATCATGACTTGGGCATTGAGGCAATTAGGAGAGTATTAGATCACGATGATAGTCTCGAACAGGGAGTCAAAGAATTCAAACTAGAAGGGATACGATATATCCTTACCCATAATTTCTTTAGCTATGACAACAATTTCTATCTCCAGGTATGTGGCACCGCCATGGGCACAAGATTCACCCCTAGTTATGCAAACCTTATTATGGGCATGTGGGAGGAGGAGTATATCCAATCCCTCAGCCCATTTGGGGCGGACCTTGTGCTATGGAAGCGTTATATTGACGATGTGCTATGTATCTGGGGTGGAAGTAAGGAGAATTTGGGGAAATTCCAAAAATACCTGAATAGTAATAATATGAATTTAAAATTTACATTCAATACTAGTCCACTTACAATTGACTTTTTAGATCTGACATTGTTCATTGAGAAGGGATCTATTGAGACCAAGACATTCTATAAAAAGGTAGATGCAAACACTTATCTCCTGGCATCAAGCCACCATAACCCTAGAAGGATTAATAATATTCCCAAGGGCCAGTTTTTGAGAACTAAACGCACCTGCTCCCAGATAGAAATATTTAATACACAGGCCAATGAACTCAAAAATAAATTCATTGACAGGGAATATAGTCATAATAGGGTCATGAGGGCTTTAGAAGCAGTTAAAAATACTGATAGAGATGATTTAATTGGTATGGATAACAAGAGAATGAAAAACAAACAAGATGGAGTTGAATTTATTCCTTTTATTACAAAATACAATGGAATGGCTAATAAAATTACACAAATAATTAAAAAACATTGGGGCATCCAACAGGGTGACACGATATTAAAAACAATATTACCCAAGTGTCCGCAGATAGTTTTCAATAAAGCTGACAATTTAAAATTAAACCTATCCCCCAGCTGTCCATTTAATCCAATTAAAGAACGCAACACCACATGGTTAAAGGAACTTAATGGCTTCTTTACATGTGGCAAGTGCATTGGTTGTAGTTATGGTTCTAAATGTAGGGACTTTAAATCCAACATCATGGGGATTTCATTCCCGATCAAGTCATTCATCACCTGCAAGACTCCTTTTGTGGTCTACCTGTTGGAGTGCCCATGTGGGCTACAATATGTAGGGCGAACATGTAGACCATTGAAACGACGTCTTGCAGAACATGGTCTCCAACCACTTCAAATTAAAACATGGTCAAAACCCTGCAGGCCTGATATGCAAAGGCATTGAATGCCCCAAACAGAATTGGAGAGGGGGGGACAAGATACATCTAATATCCAGACACGAAAGCTTCTGGATATATACCCTTAAAACCATGACCCCAGGCGGTCTGAATATAGAATTTGTTCTGGCAGCATTTCTGAAAGATAGCTAGGTCAATACTGTATTATAAGGGCACGTGTCCATCAGGCCTCTGATTCAACTACCTTTTCCTCTGAGTTCTCTATAATGCTGTCATTAGAAAACTCCCCTCGCAGTATAAGGTGTAATTAACCCCCGTAGAGCTGCTAGCATTTTTTAATTTTTTATATTGTATTAATTCTGTGCAAATTGTTGTATAATAGTGTGTAAGATACATGCTTTGTTAATATCTATATATGGTATACTTTAAATACCTGTATACTAGATCGATTTTAAACAGTCATTTAGGTAATTAGTAGGAGGTTCCGGCTTGGGTAATTATCAATTAGGAACCCCACGGACATTACTCGATGTGTTTAAATAGCACCTACTGCTCCTATCACTCCATTACCCCTGAAGAAGTGACGTCAGCAGTCATGAAACGCGCGTAGGGTGGAGTTTGTTAGACGTGATACAGCGTGCTTATGCTTGGGGAGGAGAAGGGGCGCATCAGCAGTGACGTCATCGGAGGAGGACGAGGCGCTCCGAGTCGCGGCCACGAAGCGGGGATTCACGCTCACTCCAGCCTCCATCTGCATCACCCCGGCATCCTCTCATGAAAGCGGACAGCACGTTGTATCCTGTGTGTAGGGATTAACGGCATGTGAGTGTACTGTTGTTATACCCTGTAGTTCTTTTATTAAATTTACGGTATCATTCCATTGGTGCCTTATCTTTCCTTGCTTTTCGGTGCATGGTGTTGCGAGCGTGTATCTGAGGAGAGGTCACATCGCCTGACAGCACGTAGATGCACAGCCAGCCGGGAAGGAAGTGAAAGATACCTTTTGAGGCCCTTTAAAATCTATATTTAAGTAAGTAGCTGGCAACGGTGGGGGAGACTACGATTGACCAGAGGATACTGCGCAATGGTTGTTCTGTCTTTTATGATTCCAGATCTGGTTCTGCCATTCCAAAGGACTTAAGTGTGATCGGATTTTGGACTCATTCACCATCCCCACTACCAAGATTCTGGGACTTCTTAATATTGTCAGGTTATATACCCGATAGCGCGCCAAGGATTAATTTGTTTTGTTTATTGTTTGTTAATTGTATTCTGTGTATTTTTTGCAACTGTTGTACTTACCTTGTGGATAGGTTTGTTTTCCAAATCTTAGGCAGCCATTTCCCAGTCTGCTAAGGCAGCCTGTGGGAATTTCCATATTGGTATTTCCTGAATAGGAGGTTCCAACACTTTTTAGAGCACTTATTTATCACTAAAGTGTATTTGTATGTTAGGTCAATAGGTTGAGCGCTTAGTATATGCTTAGTTAATTTTGTTATCAAGGTTTTTGACACACTAGCGTGTAGGGAGACTGCCGCTTTTCCCTTGATTCATCTCTCTCGGGCTCGTAGGTCAGCTGCAAGATACGCGGTGGAGTTCCGCACCATCGCTGCAGAAACCCAGTGGAACGATGAAGCTCTCGCTGCGATATTCTGGCACGGTTTATCTGAATCTCTCAAAGATGGCTTTGCAGCTCATGCTCGGCCTTCATCCCTTGAGGAACTCATTTCCCTCAGTATCCGGATGGATCAGCGCACTCGAAAACGACGCCACGAGCGTCACCGTTCTTGTTCTCTCTCGTTCTATCTCTGCCTGTTTCTCCTAGGTCTCCTCCTTTGGCCTTCCCTGCGTTGGACGCCCTTGAACCAATGCAAATCGGTAGCCAACAGCTTCGGGCCGCTGAGAAAGCACAACGCCGTGAGGAGGGTCTCTACTATTATTGCGGTTCCCCAGAACACCAACTTCGTCACTGTCATGGGAGACGGGGTTTGGCCCGGTATTAAAGGGGCTACACCCCATTTGGCCCCCCCTTGCTCTTACTTGGGAGGCAAGGGGTTAACTGGACAGCGGTCCAGTAATGTGTTTTTACCCTGCTTCAGCACCCAAATGGGTATTCCCCTGTAAATGTGTATTGTTCCCATTCCAGTGTTTGCACCAACACATACACTGGGATTGATGCGGGAGGGAAAGGGTTAATGTTAATTCAGTGTTTATAGCCCTTTGTTCCATTTTCCCGCCTTTGCAGGCTCCATTTTGCAGCTCCCCATAGGTCGCAGTTGCAGCTCCATACGATCCTATGGGGAAACTGGCGATTTGGACCCCGTAAAGGGTCGCGCTCGCCACGAGGGTCATGCCATTGACTCTAATGGGAGCTGAGGTCACATTGAATCCTATGGCGGCGCCGGCCCATGCATTTCCTATGGAGGCATCGGCCGTATTGATTCCAATGGAGGAAAGCCGCGTGGCTTTGAAACAGCTAAGTCAGAAAGCGTGTAAAGTGTAAGCCTATATCTCCGGTTCTGTGAGTACCAGAGGGCTGGGATTTGGGTCGCAGGTAGTTAATGTTCCGGCATGACAGCATGGCCATTTCCAGCCCTCTCAGATCAACCAGACGGAGTGTAGGCAAATGTGAAAATTGTAATTTTACAATTGACTTCAATGGCGGAGTTGCTCCATTGAAAGCCTATAGCGGCGGAGCCCATTGATTTCAATAGGAGAGTGAAACGCTGTGATTTCTTTTAGCTTATAGCGGAGAATCCTGCATTAAAGTTAATAGCAGGGGGGGGGGCGTGTCCAGGACGCCGATGAGAACGGTCGGGTAGCAGAGGAGCTCCCCAGACCCAAGAATAAAAACTACAAAAGAAGCGCTTTTCCCCCCCAAAAAAATTGACAGCAACTGGGATAAAACCTGCAGGAAACCCACACAAGTGGAACGGCAGGCAAACAAAAAGCCCAAATGGGCCAAGGAGTTACCCGCTTCTTTTCCCCGTCCCAACGGAGCTCGGAGGCTGCCGCAAAAAATCAAGATGGCGCCGGCTCCACACACTCACGTGGGACCAAGCAGCCAGCAATGGAGCGCGACTGCACAGAAACACCACCGCCACCAGACGAAGCCCTAACGCGGGACTATATGCAAGAGTTGATCACATCTATGCTGAATAAACTCCATACTTCATTAAAAGCGGACCTGAAAGCTGCGGTCTCCGAATTGAAGCAGGAGATATCAGGCCTCACCGAACGCACCGCGGTGCTAGAGACCAAAATGGCCAACGCATCACAGGCCCAAGAGGTTGCCGCGAATGAAATATACCGGCTGGAAACTGAAGTCAGCAACCTCAGGGACCAAATGGAAGATCAGGAGAACCGAGATAGACGACAAAACGTCAGAATCTGTGGGATCCCGGAATCGGTTCTCCCAGCCCAGATCAAACCATATCTTCTGGACCTCTTTCAGTCAGTATGCCCAGACCTAACACTCACGGACTTAGAAATGGACAGGGCACATCGGGCCCTAGGACCAAGGTCGGACGACCCTAACCGGGCAAGAGATGTGATAGCGCGGGTCCACCACTATTCCATAAAGGAACAGATAATGGCGGCTTGTCATGCACAGGAGCCAGTCATATATAAGGACGATCATCTCCAAATATATAATGACTTGTCCAAGTGCACGGTCCTTAGGAGAAAGGAAATGCAGCCACTCACTAAACTACTCCACGAAAAGGAGATTAAATATAAATGGGGCTTCCCATTTAAATTGCTGGTGCAAATAAATGGTAAATACCACACTATCAGGAACCCAGAAGATATGGCGCACTTTGCCAAAGCAATGGGACTGAACCCGCCAGCGGAGTGGAGTGACAACCCCACCAGAACTCAAGGCCTGGACACACTAGACCCTCCGTTGCGAGCCTCTGAAAGACTGGCGGGGCAGAAGCAAGGACGAATCAAGTGAAGCGCCCAGAGGCCTCACAAACAAGGCCACCCTAAGTTACCTCCTGCAACCAGTCAAACATTCCAGCCTGCTACCTGAGGGATTTCTCCCCCTCCCCTCTCCCCCCCCTTCTCCCCCTCCCCCCCTCCCACCCCCCTCTCCCCCCCCACGGCCCCCCCCTCCCCCTCCCCCTTCCCCCCCCCCCAAGACACCTGCGATCCCCCCTGCATACCTGATCCCTGACGACCAGACAGCTGATGACACCGGCAACGGGACCTGATGAACGAAAAGCCAGACGGAAGGGAGAGCGTACATCCGGCCCTCGCAGAGCACTCGACAACTCACCGGAACAGCACCAGCGGCTGACCCTTCCCACGACGATGAGTGCACACACCGGCAGCACCGACACCAAAGCCCAATCCAGCGACATAGGGGAGCGGAGGAACCAAGCTCCACCTGCGTGATGGAGTACCAAAATATATCACCTTTTTTTACCCCTTCCTGGTGGCCCCGATGACCGGAACGTCTCAACGGTAGTGGAGAAAGCGGGCACTCAACCTGCAGACTGAGACCCCTTTTCGTGTCTCCCTCCCCCCCCTTCACTGGGGGATCAGCGGTCAATCCTGTAACCGTGAGTACTACTTCCCACACAGCATGGCGGGGCACAGAAGGCCCTAATATCATGACAACCCAGGCCTAACCAGACCATAACGAGTCCCAATAGAAACCTGCCACAAACAATGAGTGCCACGGCAGCACAGGGCTGAAGTCACCCATTTCCATATCAGACCCTAAGACAATGATGGAACCCCCCCTCCCCCCTCCCCCCCAGCCATGGAAGGCCCCCCCACACTTTCCCCCCCCCCAGTGGCCCCCCGAGATTCCTACCATCACGAAGGGAACTTGCACAGTGCAAATGCGCCACAGAGAACGATCCGGAGTATCACTCCAATCACTGCACTTGCACATAAACTAACAAACAATATTTTCTGATGTTAATGTTGATGTTAAGGTTAATATGTTTAAAGTTTAAACCGGATAACAAAAGTTAGAAGTGTCAGAAGGCCCCCCCCATGCACCCCCCCTTACCATGCACCCCCCCTCCCCCCCATGCACCCCACATACTCCCCCCTCCACCCTTCGCCCTCCTCCTTTTCCTCCCTCCCCCCCCCCCCCCAGTTACACGTGATTCACGTCAAATAACCTCCACAGGGAGAATGGTTGAAATTAGCATCTTCTTGGTAATGTCAAATAAAACTGTATGCCACCTGAAATACTAGCTCCCCCCTTTTTATACTCCTCCCCCCCCTCCCCTGTACCCTCCCATCCCCCCCCATCTCGACAGAAGCTCCCCTCCACACCCATATTAGCAAGATGGTTAGGCAGGCACAGCAAAAAGGAAGCTGACTGAGAACCAGTAAATGCCATGTATATGCTATAAATGTCTCTGTATATGGAAAAGAAATGTATGACCCCCCTCCCCTCCTTCCCCCATCCTTTCCCCTCCCCACATCCCCCCCTCTCTCTCTCCAAACCCCACCGTCTCCCCCACCGTCTCTCCTTCCCACTCCTACCCTGGGGAAAACATGTCAATCAATATCAGCTTAAAAAAGTTGCAAGACAATGTGCTCACAAATGAAAAAATGCCTTGTTTCTGATATTCATTTGATGCAAACTGCAAAGAAATGTACCACGTGATCCACGCTTAATAATCTCCACAGGGAGATGTGTGGGAACTAAGATCTCCCTGCGGCTGTCAAGTAAAACTGTATGTCTCCTGAAATATTAACCCCCCCCCCCTCTTTTCCCTCTCCCCTCCTTCCTTTCTCCCCTTCCTCCTCCCCCCCTTTATGTCTATGCTGCAGATACCAATGTATACGGAACAGAAATGTATGAACCCCCCCTTCCCTCCTCCCTCCCCACCCCCCCTCCCTCCCCCGCCTCTCCTACCCATTCTTGCCCTGAGGAAATCCGGTCAACCAGCATCAGCTTAAAAAAAAGTGGCAAGACACAGTGTATACAACTGAACAAACGCTTTGGGGCTGTCATAATCCTGATGCAAACTGTAAAGAAATGTATTCCATGATAGGCCCCTTGCCTGTGCCCCCTCCCCCACACACCCCCCTTCCCCCCCCTCTGCCTCCCCTCCCATCCCTGATGAGTCCTGTCAAACTGTAATAACCCAAGAAGTTACTAGACCAAAAGTACAAAAAAAAATGATCCAAAGGTTGAGGTAAACTATAAGGCAATGTACTCCCTTATATGCCTCTCCGAAATTGCAAAACTGCCTGGGCCACACAACTAACGTATAAGGCAAAATAGCACACAACCTGGAAGACCCTCCAGGCACTCCCCCCCCCAACGCTTCCCCCTCCCCCCCCCCCGTCCCAACCAGAACAAGGTAACAGAAGGAGGAAAAGCGCAATACGCGAGCAACCTAGGGTCTGGACCCCTCTGTCGCACACCGGTCCTTGGCACCGGAACCTCCCCAGGTGGGCAAATTTGCCCAGATGCCGGTCACCACAAGGCCTGGCAACACTATATTAGGACCTAGAAAGGACCTAATCCTACCTACTCTTTATCCGCTGACCCTGTCCCAGCGGATCTTTACCCTCCCCCTTCCCTTACCATCCCCCCCCTCCTTGGCAGCCCACAAACAGCCTTCAAAGAAAATACGGGCAAGTCACACCCACCTCCCATAAAACAAGCAGCCCGAGACGTAATAAACCCCCAGGAAATGAAAGCAAGATCTCCCCTAGTGGGAAAGGTGAGATCCGGAGACCCCAAACCACAAAAAACCCACAATGACATCCACAGCCCCAATAAAGATCCGTTCACCAGTCAAAGGACTGCAAAATAATAGGAAGCGGAGGCTAGCCCTCCAAGACATGAAACAATCGGGGGGAGACATCATATTCTTACAGGAGACCCACTTCACATCACAAGACCCCCCAAATTTATTCAAGAAAATGTTCCCAACATGCGTTTTTGCATCATTTAGTAGTAAGAAAAGGGGTGTGGCTATCCTTATCAGACAAGGCACCCCATTTAATCATGTCAAAACAACAATGGACCCAGAGTGTAGATTCCTAGTGGTATATGGCTACCTGGCGGGCTCGGCAATTGTTCTGATCAATATATACGCCCCGAACGAGAACCAAACAGAATTCCTACAAACTGTTCTCGAGGGCGTTGACCCGGGATATCTATCATCGATGATATTGGGAGGAGACCTAAACATGGTCTTAAATCCCGCAGAGGACAGATCAACCACAGTGGGTCCCCCCCGTTTAACCCACTCCCAAATCAAGGGGAAAAGGTTTAGGGGGATCCTGAGCGAGTTTTCACTAGTGGATGTCTGGAGATCCCAGCATCAGGGCCAGAGAGACTACACATTTTACTCAGCACCTCACCAGACTTACTCTCGAATAGACCATTTTCTGACTACCAAAAATGTGATGGCGGCAGCCATTGAATCAGACATTGGCTCAATCACATGGTTCGATCATGCCCCGATCACCCTGACACTGTCAATCCCCTTCGAAAAAACAACAAACTACTCTTGGAGACTGAATGACTCACTTCTAAATCATCCTGAGATAGAAAGAGAAATCAGATCCTCACTTAAGGACTATTTCTTTTTAACACAGGAACAGTCTCCTCTCCAGCAATCCTATGGGAAGCCCCCATAAGGCAGCTATCAGAGGGAAATTTATTTCCATCGCATCCCACAGGAAAAAAGCCCGCCAAACGCTAATCAAAGAGCTTACAGATAGTATAAAAGCACTAGAGCAAGCCCATAAGGCTAACCCCTCCAAAAAAAATACAAAACATTGCTAACTGCTAGAACAAAACTTAGGCAAACCCAGCTGGAGGACGTTGAAAAGGCCCTCAAATGGACCAATCAACAATATTATGACAAGGGCAACAAGGCCGACAGACTCCTGGCCAGTAAACTAAGAGGGGTACAAAAAATATCCCAAATAACGGCGATCAAGAGTAGGTCCGGTGAGATACAATATAGTGACAGCAAAATTGCAGCGGAATTCACAAAATATTATACAGTACAGAACTCTATAATCTAAGAACTAAGAACGGCCGACCTGAACCGATAGCATCAAAACTTATAACCCAATACTTAGATAAATGCCAACTCCCCACACTAACAGAGGAGGAAAACACAGTCCTCAACGCTGAGATCTCAAAAGAGGAACTGGAAGAGGCGGTCAAATCATTAAAGATCACTAAGTCTCCTGGCCCTGATGGCTTCACCAATGTCTACTACAAGAGATTCTTGCATACCCTATCCACGCATCTCCTAAAAACATTCAACCATTTTATGGAAGGGAATCAAATCCCCCCAACAATGTCTCTGGCCAGCTTGGCTATTATACAAAAGGAAGGCAGAGACCCGATGCAATGTGGAAGCTATCGTCCAATCTCCCTTCTCAATAGTGATCTCAAATTATATAGTAAAATTCTGGCAAACAGATTAAACCCCATCTTACCAAGGCTAATTAATATTGACCAAGTAGGATTTGTCGCTGGGAGGCAGGCCTCAGACAACACCCGAAAGATAATCGATATTATTGACCATGTCCACCTCACAGGCACCAAAGCACTACTTTTAAGTCTAGACGCAGAGAAGGCGTTCGATAGAATAAACTGGCAATTCCTGGACCATACTATGCGCAAGTTTGGCTTTAGAGATGCATATTTAGAGGGGGTCCGTAGGCTATATCAAAACCCGTCGGCAATGGTAAAATTACCAGGGGGCAATAACCAGAGATTCGAGATCACAAATGGAACTCGGCAGGGATGCCCCCTATCTCCTCTCCTCTTTGCGCTAACGATAGAACCACTGGCATCGGCAATACGACTCAATAAAGACATCCAGGGAATAGAAATTGGACACAGGCAGCTTAAAATATCCCTATTCGCAGATGATGTCATCTTAACCCTTTCCAAACCCCAAATCTCCCTACCCAACCTTCAAAAAGAACTCCGAGATTTTGGAAAAATCTCAGGATATAAAATAAACAATGACAAGTCAGAAGCCCTGAACTTAAGTCTGCCAGAGCCAGAGGTGAAACTCCTCAAACTAAACTTTAATTACCATTGGAGTTCCTCCTGTATCAAATACTTGGGAGTTAAGATATCGAGGACCTACCAATCCCTATATCAACACAACTATCCGACCTTGTTCCATAAAATCAAACAAGATTTAGAGAAATGGGGAGGATATCAGATATCATGGATCGGGAGAATGGTCTCGGTTAAAATGAATATACTCCCTAGATTGTTATATTACTTCCAGACTCTCCCGATCCACATCCCTGGCTCAGAATTGAAAAACATCCAAAAACTAATCTTCCACTTTATTTGGCAGGGAAAAAAACCCAGAGTTTCCAGAACAGTTCTCTTGGCCTCAAGGGGGAGAGGAGGAATGGGAGTCCCAGACATCACAAGATACTACCTGGCCACCCAACTGCGACAGGTGGTAGTCTGGAATGCTAACCCAAATCAATAATGTTGGCTGGACATAGAAACACAATATGCCGGGATGCCTTCACTGCCGGCCTGCCTTTGGTCCCTGAGCAAGGAGGACATGCAGAATAGTAAATTCAAACTAGGCCCAATGAGACACACATGGGAGACCTGGATGAAAAGCAAACTCAAATATAAGGTCACAACACCACAATCCCAACTTATACCAATTCATAAAAATCCGAAATTCCCTCCTGGCTGTGAGCCCAGACAATTTGATCAATTCCAAGCCAAAAATATCAGAGCGATTGCCGACCTCTTGAGCTTCGGAGAGTTCCTGAGCTATCAAAACTTACAAACCAAATATGAAATAGTAGGGCTGAACGTCTTCAAGTACCTACAAATTCGGCACTACATTCAAACATTATCCCCAACGTTGGAATTTCCCCCTCTCACAGGCTTCGAGCGGCTCTGTAGAGAAACAGCTCATTAGAAAGGTCTAATAACGCAAATTTGTGCAGAACTAGAGAGGGCCATAGAAGCCCCCGCACACGACTATATGCTACATTGGGCAGCAGAATTGGATATAGTTATAGACCGAGAGGATTGGGAAAGTATCTGGGAAAATGCCTCAGGGACCTCTATATGTACCACAATCAAAGAAAATATATACAAAATACTGTTTCGCTGGTATCTCACTCCAGTTAGAATAAATCAAATCTACCCTCTGGCCTCCGATCTGTGCTGGAGAGGCTGCGGTCAAAAGGGGGATGTGGCTCATATTTGGTGGACATGTCCGGAAATTCAGAAGTACTGGGAAACTACACAAAATTTAATAAGAGAAGTCACAGACCTCACAATACCCATTGACCCGCTGACCTACCTGCTGGCCAGACCCTTAGAGACACTGGACCGACCAACAGGCAAATTAGTCTCCTTCATTCTTACGGCGGCTAGATGTGCGGTGGCAGCTGCCTGGAAGAAAATGTCTCCCCCTTCTAAACAAACAATAGTAAAAAGGGTGCAGGAGGTGATGGAGATGGACAGACTATATGCCTTTCTGAAGAGGTCTACTACCTCCTTCAATAATATATGGGACCCATGGCTAACACATATGGCTCTCCTGCGCCGAACTGCCCCATAACAGTAAAAAGAGTTACCATGATACAACAAAGACCCGTGCTGTGGACTCCGAGGAGAAGGAGAACAATGCCCCCTACCCACCTTACCCCCCCTCTCCCCCCTCCCACTTTCTTATCCCCTTTCTGTTTCCACACTCGCGCCACCCCGGCAGGCCCTGAAGGGTCAGGGGGACGTTGAGGCTTTCTCCCCCACCCAAGACAAAATGAGGAAAATCTGTATTAGGCCTAAATAATGCGAAGTCGATGATAAATGTAAAATGTTATATATGCCTAATAAAAAAATTTGAAACAAAAAAAAAGTTAATAGCGGATTTTAACTTGTTTTTTGTATTTCCGGTTCTGGGGGTCATGGAAGGCTGATATTTGGCCACTATGGCAAGGGTCCTCCGGCATGAGGACCTGGCAAATTTCAGCCTGCTCAGACCCACAGAACGGATTATTTTAATATGTGTAAATATTAAAGAATGTATTGTATTTTGGGTCTGGTAGAAAAACCCAGAGCCCATATGGTATGCTAATGCTCAGGGGGGAGACAAGTGGTCTACAATAAACCCCCTGATTATAGGCTCCCCCACCCTGCTTGTGCATGATAGCACAAAGGAAAGCAGGACGTGGGTACTTTATGATAAGTGTTGTTTTTCACACCTTTGGGACAAAGGGTTTCCTGTCCCAAGCAGACTTTCAGACGCCAGTCTTGTGGGAGGGGGGCTAGGGAAGTAAGCCCCTGATTAGAATAATATTCAACCAGTGGGCAGGTATTACTGTGCCTCTCAAGTGAGGTGGCAAGGAGTGATTGGGTGCAGATAATTGTCCTCCAATGACTTGCACTCAAGGCCAGGGTATAGGAGTGGAACTCCATATAAACGAGTGTAAGCTCTATGCCCAGTGTCTTTCGTGATATCTTCATCTGTATCTGTATTGCTGAATGAATTGCCAATCCTTTACCTGTTACTTCATTGACCAACCCTTAAGTAAGTGTCTACTTTTTGTCTGTTATTTGTATCATCTTGTGTGTCCACCTATCTAAGGAATAAACTCTCTTTATTATATCTAAGTCATGTTCAATTCAACCCAGATATTTTGGTGTATAACCTATCACTAGCTACCGTGACAGGCTTGTAAAACTGGTGGCAGCGGCGGGATTGAATTGAACCTGTATTACAGTTTACTGCGGGACTCTTTAATACAGTTGGAATTCGGGTGAATTGCAAGTTCCTAAGGCTAAAGATATTGGACACACAGTGTAAAACATATAACACAAGATATGGCACCACCTCACTCTTCCCCTACTTGTGAGAAGCATTGCCTCTGAACGCAAGTGCCGGCCATCCGTGTGACTGGAGCCGGGCACCGAGACCGGAGGAAACCTGCAGCCGGTAGAGCTGAGAGAGAGGTGGCGATTGGTGAACACGAAACCTGGCAGGCTGAGCTACGATCCACAGCTGCAGCCGCTGTAACCACCAAACTTCCCGGAGAGCAGGGAATGGACCCAGCTCTGGGACGGCAGAGACTTGCGGAGGGAGTGGGTGATCTCGGAGACCACAGGAGTATTGCAGCAGGAGAGGTATCAGGCCATTTTCCCTGTAAGAGCTATCACTGATGTCTGTGTGGGGAGAGACGTGGTCCCAGGCGGAGCGGAACGAACTCCAGAAGCTGGCCAGGTCCCGACCCGCTTACCCCCTCCCTGAGCCCGGCGCTCGAGCAACTCCGCTCTGGACTCAGCAGCCTCTTACAGGGGGTAGTCCACCGGCGGCGGAGAAGTTCTGGAATGAGCTCGGCGCTCGAGCAACTCCGCTTTGGACTCAGCCGCCTCTTGCGGGGGGTAGTCCACCGGCGGTGGTGCTATCACTGCAACAAGCGGGCCACATCAAAGCCTGATGCCCAGACCATGCGCGGTCGGGCGAAGAAGCCCCTCAGGGAGAACTTAAAATAATAGTTTTGGTCCGATTAAGTTCTCCTGGCTAAGAGGCTATAACTTGATACGGTCATTGAACCGTGCCTCAGGGCTATACGTTTGCACACTTTGTGCTGGCCCTTTTCAGGATTCTACATCTGGCTAGTTGATTATTTCACTTTATAAGGTTGTTAATACAGATTGATTTGGATGTGTTGTTATTGTGATTTCACGCCGATTTTTGTATCTACACAATTACACCGTACCGCCTGGCTGTATAGCTGCCAGTGCATATTGGTATTTTAAGATTTTCGCTCTTGGCAAACATCTCCTCCAGATTCAGCATCGATAGTTTATCAACATTTGAGACTGTCGGTTTAATAGATAAAAGCACAGCCTGTTAAAAGATTTGCGCTTAGTTCTGCAGGGGTTGTTATAAATAGACTGAGGTCATATACCAGTGTGTTTAGGTGTATTATTTCCCTTTTACCTTTTTTCGTGTATACTGCTGCGGCCGAGTTTATTCGAGCATTTGCCCGTTCTCGGCCGCAGCAGTTACCTGGCGCGTGCCGGAGGGTGTCGGGCGCGCGCCGAAGCAGCGGAGGAGAGGCCCGCCGATCGCGGCTTCCCCCTCTCCTCTCCGGGTCCGCCGGGTCCCCCGGAACCCCCTGCCGCCGTCCCCCACATCGCGGGACACCAGGGCTCCCTCGGGGAGCGCAGGCACCCGATGACGCGTAACCGCGCATCGGTGACGCGCGGCACACCGAGGGGATGCCACTTGCAAGCCGGGAAATCTCCCGGCTTGCGGAACTGGCCACACTTCAATAAAGTGTGTTGCCAGTGTATATGTAATACGGTCAATACGGTAAAATATTTGTTATGTAATCTGTTGGTATGCTATTTGGGGGTGGTCATTGACTTGCTCACCACACCCCTCTGTACAACTATTATTTTATGTTTAGAACTAATATATTAAATTATTTTAAATTTGCCACATCACATTACTTAGATTGATCTGAGTGCATTCAGGGGGGAATCTTTCGTTTGTTTGTTAGCTCTGAGCATGCTCAGTGAGCAGCTTGGTAGCACTGCTGAGTAAAAAGGGGCCTTTCGTTTCTGGGGACGCAACATCTGGAGTTTGGTCCCAAGGTGTGAAAAATCCAGGATGAGTAACAAGATCTTCTACTCAGAAACATCCCGGTTAAGTCATACTTTAAGACTCGGGGGGGGGACTTTCATCTGCAACACTTCACGAGACCCATAGGAACTGCCACAACAGGGGGTCTCTGCAGATGGAGAAGAAAGAACCCAACAGGTCATGTATGTAAAACCTTTGTTCATTACATGCATTACAAAGGCAGGCAGAAAAAATAGCATCTTGCCTGTACATTTAAAACAGCAACAGGAAGGCACTTAATAAAAAAAATATATGTTTCACTTATGACAAAGTTAGATTTTTAATATATGTGTGCTTGGGGGGTTACACTGAGGCTGCACACCAAAAACCAGGGTGCTGGCTCACTCCATTCCTGAGTTAGCAGTCTTAATGGAACGGCTCCTGTTATTTGCACTGCAAGTAGAGACTAGCCTGCAAAAAGGGGACAAAAATGCATAGAAGGGAAAATGGTACATGGGAACAGCATATAAAATTAACCCCTTCACCCCCAATACGATTTAGGATTAAACAGCCGAGCATACTGCCTTTATTAATGCGCTGATTAATCCTATTATCGTCACAGTTATTCATAACCTCATATAGCAATCAAGGTGAAAAAAGGGGAAATTTACTGCACTCAGTGATAGGTAATTTAAAGTGTAATTATACCAATACCCTTCATAAGTGTGAATAAATAAGTAATCAGTTTGAAACAATATTAGAGTGGTTATCTTAACCAATATATATGTTATAATAAAACAGAACTAAGTGAATTAAATAAAACCTGTTCCGTTCTTGTGTGTAAATGGATGAGGTACCTGCAGCTATTCTATTAGGATGGCTCCGCAACCAATACAAGGACAAAAAACAAAAAGAGAGAACAGCGCAAGACCTCATAGTGTAGTATATAAAAATTGTTTTAAATTCATTCAGCAGGTGAGTATTGCACGTACATTTAAAATATAATTAACAAGCATGACATGTTATGGACATGTTACCACAACAGCTTGCAGCATGGAACCACTCAGGACACTGCTGGGCTAGGGAAGGGATGAATTATTATCTTTCCCCAGGTGTTTTAGGGTTTTCTCTCCCTTCAGATCGTCATCACCTCACCAGATGTGGGACTGTAATACTCCTTCCACGAGGCCCGCTGGGCGCTGATATTGTATAGCTCGATTGCTTAATACACACCGATGCTGTCACTCAGAGTGTCTCCCGTCTGAGATAGGGAGCTGTGGTACCGGCGGCAGGTAGTGTAACCTGCTACACGTCAGTGCTCCACGACAAGCTGGGTGGTGTGCACTGATGCGCACTGATGACGTCAGTTCAAGGGTCCCGTCTCATACGGGTTTGAACAATAAAATGTCCATAGGTTGGCATATATGATTAGAGTTAATGCAGATTCTTGAACTCAAAGGGTACAAACTGGAACGCGTCCTATTCCAACGCTTTTCGTAAATCAATTACTTTGTCAGGGATTAATTGAGGTTTGCTAGGGGCAGTTCTATATAGTCCGCAAAAAGCTTTCTATTGGCTCCTAGGCAATATGGGACGGTTCCCTTCTACAATCTAATTCAGCTGTCACATGTTATTTATAAAACAGTTAAACTGACAATGTTGCTCCTCACAAAATTTATATAATTCCATTAAAATCATAGAGATAACAACAATAACAATTTTATTTAAAAAGTCTAGAAAGTAAAAAAGAGAAAAGAAGAAAAAGGATCATTATTATATTATATTATATTATATTATTCACTTACAATTATATCATAACATTACATAAAACAAACTCATATAGAGAAGGATGTGGTAATTAACCCTTAAGTGAACATGGGGAAATTATTAATGGCTTATAATGCAATCCTACAGTATAATACTCCATTAGGTACTCAAATGAAGACAATAGGGTGAGGATAATCTGAGTACATACATCAACAGAGATTAAGGAGTACACACAATTTATAATCAAGTCATGTGAGGGATATTTCATTGATTCGGATATTGAATTAATATGTATCAAAACATACAGTATTTATAATAAAATGAATTAGTATCAGATAAAAGTGGCAATAAAGTGCCTTGAAATATTTAGAATGATTCATATATGTGGGAAATTTTAAATCAATACACAATGGTTACTAAATTTAAGGTAATTAATATTGTTTAATAGAGCGACCAGACATCTATCTCTTCACTCATGCCTAACGGTGACAGGGTCTGTAATTTGTATATCCATAAACTTTCTTGTTTGGATAACATCTTATCTCTGTCACCGCCACATCTACCTAAGGAGACAGTTTGGATACCAATGTATTTGAACAATGTGGAATCACAATTGTGTTTGTTCTTAAAGTGTCTGGACACGCTATGTTTATCTAGGCCCAATCTGATGTTCCTTGCATGTTCCAGTATTCTAACTTTAAGGCACCTCTTGGTGCGCCCAACATATTTGTATCCACAAGGGCATTGTAGAAGATATATTACATATGTGGTCTTGCAAGATATACAGTCTTTAATTGGAAATTCCCTTTTATTTGTATATGATGAGAATTTTTTCCGTTCTACATTTAACATACTGCAAGCCCTACATTTGCCACAGCTAAAGTTGCCGGGTATTTTTTTTGGCATCCAAGAGGCCACCAACGTCGTTTGTATTGGTGGACCAATATCGCTCGGGGCTAAATAATGTTTTAAATTTTTTGCCTTGCGATAAATGAAGCTGGGTTTTGGTTGGAGAGACAGGCCAAGAACCGGATCATTACAAAGAATATTCAAATTACGGCTAATAATCTTTTGAATATTAGTACTCACTGAATTGAATTCTGTAATAAACGGAACTCTTATTTTCTTATCTGTCTGTGCATCTGTGTATTTTTGCTTTTTCCTTTCATGTTGAATTAAAAGTGAGTCTCGTTCTAGATTATTAACTTTTTCTAGGGATTCCATTAACATGGTCCCATCGTAACCTCTTTGAATTAATTTCTCAAACAGAGTTGAAGATTGTATTTCAAAATCTGTCTGAGGCTGCAATTACGCTTCAAGCGCATAAATTGACCTACAGGAATGTTTTCGATCCAAGACTTTTTGTGATTACTTGAAGATAATAGTAGGCTGTTCGTGTCCACTTTTTTTTTAAAAAGTAGAAGGTGTATTGGTAAGGTCATGGTGTAGGGGTAAGGTTTGCTTAACTAGCATATGAAAGGTCCTGGGTTCTATTCCTATATGATATGGTATAATTACAAATTAAAATAATGATTTATAAATTATTATTTTATTTTTACTATATTGTATAATTTATAAATGAATAATAAATAATAATAAATAATAATAATATATAATTATAATAATAATTATGAATTAATAATTCATTATTTATTAATAATTATTAATTAAGTATTATGTATCAATACTGAATATGTATTAATAATTATTATTAATGTTTAATGATTAAATAATAAATTAATAATAATTAATAATTATTATTTATTGATTATTTATTAATACTTATTATTAATTAATTATTATTAAATAATTATTATTATTGATCATTAATTTATTATTTATAAATAATTATTATTAACTAATAGTTATTAATCATTATTAATTGATTATTTATTAATACTCATTAATAAATAATGAATAAATATTACTTATTAATTATTATTAATTGATTATGTATTAATACTCATGAATAATTAATAATATTTATTTATTATTAATTAGTAATTAATAATAAGTATTAATAAGTATTCAGTTTTGATACTTAATTAATAATTATTGATAAATAATAATTTATTATTAATTTATAAATTATACAATATAATAAAATAATCATTTATAAATCATTATTTACATTTTTAATTATACCATATCATACAGGAATAGAACCCAGGACCTTTCATATGCTAGTTAAGCAAACCTTACCCCTACACCACACTGGTATAGAAAAATATAGTGTTATTGGGGACACTTACTACTATGGTTTAGAATATGTATTATCGGAATTATTAATCATATTAGATATGACTATTCATATTACTCTGGAAGTGGGTGTCCCCTCTTAACATCTGTGTGTATATATATATATATATATATTTTTTTTACAATTGTGCAGTATTTACATTGGGATGTTTTGTATGTTAGTAATGTATCAAGAGGGTATGTTTACCGTATGATATATTAAGATCCCCTTGACTGTATATACATACTGTATGAATATCCCTATGTTTGTTTGAATGTAGGAGACGGGTATGATATACTTGAGGTGGTTGAATATATATATTATATTTGGATGAGCATGTATTATGTTTCCTGTTGGATTTGTTTACACTCATCTCAACCTTTAAATACTATTTGATATTATCTTTAGATTTTGGTTATTAATCATGCTTATCTATAGTAGTCCCGCCTAATATACAACTTCATTATACGTTTTTTTTTTTAAAGTTGTTTTTTATTAATTTATGTTGTGATTATTTGTTTTGATATTGTTTGTCTTTCGGATTGATTAAAGTTAGCTTTATTCTCAATGTTTTGTCAGCTGACCTTGCCGGCCAATGGGAGTGGCGTATCGCCAATGCAACCCAATTTCAGGACGCATGTTGATGACATCATTACATGCTGGTTTTGGCGCAAATTTTACTTTATAAAAATGTGTGTTTATTTCCCCATACCTTCATAAACGCTTTTGTGCGTTTCCTACACCTCCACTGCCAAGCTGATTGTGCAATAAACACAATTTTACTGAATCTGGCCTATTTTTTCAACACGGTGGCTGTACTAATCTCTCTCCACATATCATTGGCCCTTTTATCAGAATTTTTTAGGATTCACAAATTTCTTTGCTGCCTCTTCCCCTGATATTTTTTATTATGTTCACTGGAAAGGATATGGCCCGGAGGAACGCACCTGGATACCATCTCATCACATTCATGCCCCAGCGCTCCTCAGACAGTTCCGTTGGAAGTTTCCTCATAGACCTTGATAGGATCGTCCGGAGTCCGATCCTCAAGGGGGGGATACTGTAACGGATCGGGGGACTCGCCCCTCCAAGCATGTCCCCGTCTCCCCAGGTCCCACAGCGGCTAGCTGCCCCTCTTCCCTACGTCCCCACTCTTTCCCCTCCTCCTCTCTGAGCCGTTCCTCCACGGCACGGTCTGCACGCCCAGGCACACGTTCAGGGCACGCACGCGGTGCCCGCACTGAGCGCGCGTGCTCCCGATCGCTTGTCACTTGCCGGGGGACAGGCACCCCTCGGCGTGCCTCCGTCATCCCAGCCCTTACGGTACCTGGCTCCTCCGCTCCTCCTTCCCTTCTCCTCCCGTGCCAAACGCCTCCTCCGCGATACACCCCTCACGCCCTGCTACACGCGCGGTGCGCGCGCATAACAATCTTACAGAAGGCGCGCACCCGCTCTAGTTATCAGCCGTCCCCAAGCACTGGCTCCACCCCCCATCGGTTGCAGGCAATTACCCTGGATTACATTCCTGTCTCCTCCCCTGCTCTCACAGACCTATTCCTGCAATTACCCACTCAAACCTCTGCTCCACCCCTTACCCCTATTGGTCCTTCTTCCCATATAACCCCACTCTGTTCTCTCAGTCCTTGCTCTCCTTAGCTTTCCTGTGTCTATGCCTAGCTCCCTTGTCTGTTTCAGCTCTTGTTCCTGTCCCTACCCCTGTTTGGATTCCTTTGGTTTGAACTTGAACTCTGCTTTGGACTTGACTACGCTGCCCTCTCCTGCCCTTGAACCCTGGCTTTCGGACATCACTATGCTGCTCTCTCTAACCCCTGAACTCTGGCTCTTGGACATTACCCTCCAACTAAAGAGTTCGAAGATAATTGGATTAAAATCCTCGATGACTGTTCTTTTAGACTAATGGAACTTATTGTGCAGTTAAAAGTTCAAGAGAAAGAGTCCCTACAGATTACTATTAAGACCCGTGAGTCCAATTTGGACAAACTCCAGGATGAAGAAGGTTTCTCTGACCTTGACAAAAAAATTACTAAAAATGTTAATGACCTGGAGAAGGACTTGATATTAAAGAAGCAGATCAAATTTAATAGAGATCGAAGTGACTATGAGACAAATCAAATATATGTCTGGCAGAGGCGAGCTATTCCAAAAAAACTTTTTCGACAAAATCAAATGTCTAATAAAGGCCAATCAAGCCATAAAAAAGGTGGGCAAACTAACAAGCATGGTCCATCTAAATCCATTTTGAAGAGTCGACACCAGGAGATCTCTAGCATTTCAAATGTATCAGACAGTGATAGCAGATATCAGACCGTTTCATTTTCCAAGAGAGATGAAGGTGATAAAGGTGAATCCTCAGGAGAAGAGATCTTCAGGTCTAAAGAACAACAGAGATCAAGAAAAAATTATGCGCATTCTTCCACCTATGAAGATGACTATGAGTCAAAAAATGGGGAAAAAGGACTAGACGATCGAAGAAGAAACGGTACCCCTTCCAAAAGGAAAAAGACGCGCTAGATCCTGAAAATAACATTGTTATAAATATCTCCGGCATTCCGTTGTCTGAGGATGCTATAACACTCCTCAACAGAGGATTGAATTTTGTCCCGAGCAATAATTTTGAATTGTTTGAGACTACCATAGACTTACAACGGTTTATGAGGAAATTATCGATCACAATATTTTTCTGTAAAAAGCCTGATGATTAGCCTCTAACTGATGCCAATGCTTTACAAGAGAATACTGTATATGATGTTAATCCGTTTATGAGTCTTTCTTCCTTTTCAGAACAAGCTGTTCTTACTACAGGAACAGGTGACACAGAACTCTGATGATCCTGGTGATGTAGATCCATCTCTATTTCTGGTGGGTACACAACACTCATCTTTCAGGAATAAATCTATATTCTACCCCACCTTTAATAAGGGACCCTACCTTCAAAGTTTTGTAAGGCTTGGAAGAGGGATCTGCAACTCCTGGCGAGGGGTTTCACCTGTTCTTCTGTTGGTTTAAATAACTTATCTAAGGAAGAACTTATTGAACTAGAGAATCTGAAAAGGAACAAAGACTTAATTATTAAAAAAGCCGATAAAGGCGGGGCCATAGTCGTGCAACATGTTGATAAGTACATCCTAGAAGCTTTGCGTCAATTGGGTGATCAGAGTTCCAATCAGAAGCTTGTATCCAATCCGACCAAAAAATTTCTTGTGGAATATTTGACCCTTATTGACCTGGGAAAGGAATTGCGGGTTCTAAACGACAACGAGTTTTCCTTTCTTAATGTGTCACACCCCATTGTACCTATTTTTCACCATCTCCCAAAGATCCACAAATCCCTTATTAATCCCCCAGGTAGGCCTATCATTTCTAGCATTGGATCTTTGGGAGATGGTTTATCTAGGTACGTGGATTCTTTTTTACAGCCACTTGTTCACCAACTCCCCTGTTATCTTAGGGACTCTTCAGATTTAATTAACACTCTTTCCACGTTCACTTGGTGTGCACACTATACATGGGTGACTTTAGATGTCACATCACTATATACTAGTATTAGTCATGCACAAGGGATTCAAGCTACACAGTTCTTTTTGGATAAATCTTCACTTTCACCAGCACAAATTATCTTTATTATGGAGGCAATTACATTTTTGTTACTTCACAATTATTTTCTTTTTGATACCACTTATTTTCTTCAAACACGGGGCACGGCGATGGGCACTTCTTTTGCCCCATCATACGCTAACCTCTTTATGGGCTATTGGGAGACTTTGTTTATTTTTGGGGACAACAATCCATATCGTACAAATATTATATTCTACCGTCGCTTCATCGCCGATTTGATTCTGATTTGGAGAGGTAGCAATATGGAATTGGTTTTGTTTATTGACTACCTTAACAAAAATATATACAATCTAAAATTCACATTTGAATCAAACAGACACCGTATTAATTACCTACACTGGCGACACACTTTATTCGAGCTCAGCTGGTCCCACGAATTCGGGTATACCCGGGTGTATTGAGGTTTGTGACTGTTTTCTGCCCGAGTGCATTGAGTTATTTTTCAGGCAGGGATTGAAGCATTTTATTCCCAAAGGCTGCAATACTGCACAGTATATATATATATATTGCATTACAATTCATGAATTTATGCCATCTGGTAGACACGCGAAGCATTGCAGCCTATTATATCCTAATCATTATCATTTAACAGATCAGCCGCCCATAAGCCAGGCATGAACCCAGGCTGGGATGGCAAATGCAACGGGGCTTGTCAGAGGTGAGGAGCAGCGCATTCCAGGTATCTGCCAGGTACATACTGGGTATTTGCTCGAATAAAGTGTGTCGCAGCAGTAGATGTCTGTCTTTATGTCGATATGGATGGTAATGTTCAAACTGACCTCTATCGTAAGATTAATTCTCGCAATTCCTTTCTCCAGGCCAGGAGTGCACATCCGATTGCATTAATTAAGGGAATACCTAAGGCACAATTTCTACGTCTACGCAGAGTCTGTTTGACTGAACAAGCCTTTATTGACAGATCTGCTGATCTAAAAGACAGGTTTCTGTCAAGGGGCTATAGTAAGTCTAACATAGACTCTGCTTATGACAATGCTTTACAAACGAACAGGAAAGATTTATTAAGATCCAATAAGAGAAAAAAAAGATGGATTTTCTAAGGACTCTACACCTCTATTTATATCTACCTATAGTAGACAGTCAAGAGAAATTCGTAACATTATTCTGAAACACTGGAATGTACTTAAGCTTGACGAACAACTTAAGACCTATGTTGATATACCACCAAAATTTATCTTTAGAAGGGCAAAGACCCTGGGACATTACCTGTCACCTAGTTTATTGCATACCTGTGGTAAGACTAA